>NC_080064.1:124855507-125155507 GCF_949987535.1 Balaenoptera acutorostrata
AAATGGGTATGACAAATATCCTATGATATCATTTATACATGTTATCCTAAGATTGCTACCAATGAACATATTTCCACAAAAAAAGACACTCACAGACTTATCAAATAAACTAATGGTTAGCCAAAATGAAAGGTGGGAGGATGGGTAAATTAGGACTATGGCGTTTACATACATATAGTAATGTTTGTTTAATGTATATAAACATATAACATATAAACTATATAAATTATATAATCACAATACCTTTAAAATATACATTCTGTAATCACATACATGCTAACAGGATCCAAAGATGAACAGACATATGTATGAATCATTGGGCAGATTCTGTACATCCAGACAATCAAAACACTCTAATCAAATTTACTCCGATAAGAAACAGAAATTAAATTTAAAAAACAAACATAAGTAAGGAGACATAAAGTTCTGGGGGCTTGTCCCAGCACATTCCACTCTAGTTTACAACCTCGGAACACTACCTCCAGGAAGACTCTGTTGCCCTAGTAACAAGAGCTGAGAACGTAATAATGCTGCCGCCTTGTGGCTGTTTCCCACAACAGCAGCTTTAAACCCAGTGCTAATGGTTGCTTACGAGTCACAAGGACTGCAGGGCTCTAAATGACACCTGCCCTCAAAAAAGGCCCTGGGGTAGGGAATAGGCAAGAAAATTCAACACATGAGAAATTTTTCAAGAAGTCAATATGAAGAGGGAAGTTGTACTCACTCTTTAACAAAAAAAGGAAAAGAAGAAAAAGGGGATGCCTAAAGCTCAGTATAAGGAATGATTAGCCACATGCCTATCCAACCTCCAAAAAGGTTTCAGCTCACACAGGTCAAATGGCCATCAGCAAAAAGTCCACAAACTATAAATGCAGAAGGGGTTTTAGAGAACTCTGTACCTCCTAGCTCTGGTGGGATCTTAAGTGGTAACAGCACTAACAAAAACGGAATGGAGCTGCTTTAGAAGGTAAAAACTGAGCTACCATATGATGCGACAGGGCACCTTTTGAGCCTATTAACTAAGACCACCAGAATCGGAAAGACAGAGGCAGGCAAATGTGCACTGCAGCAATATTGAAATAGCCAAGACATGGAAGCAAAAAAAAGATCCATATACAGATGAATGGACAAAGACGAAGTGGTGTACGTAGCAAATGGAATAGAAGCCTCGGGAACAAAATGAACAATGCCTTTTTCAGGACTACAGTTGAGCCTAGAAATAATCATATAAGGTTAAGTAAGTCAAAAGGGTATGACAGGGGCTTCCCTGGTGGCGCACTGATTGAGAATCTGCCTGCTAATGCAGGGGACGCGGGTTCGAGCCCTGGTCTGGGAGGATCCCACGCGCCACGGAGCAACTGGGACCGTGAGCCACAACTGCTGAGCCTGCACATCTGGAGCCTGTGCCCCGCAAGGGGAGGGGCCACGATAGTGAGAGGCCCGCGCACCGCAATGAAGAGTGGCCCCCGCTTGCCACAACTAGAGAAAGCCCTCGCACGAAACGAAGACCCAACACAGCTAAATAAATAGATAAATAAATAAATAAATAAATAAATAAAGTAGCTATTAATTTAAAAAAAAGGGTATGACAAATATCCTATGATATCATTTATACATGTTATCCTAAGATTGCTACCAATGAACATATTTCCACAAAAAAAGACACTCACAGACTTATCAAATAAACTAATGGTTAGCCAAAATGAAAGGTGGGAGGATGGGTAAATTAGGACTATGGCGTTTACATACATATACTAATGTATGTTAAATGTATATAAACATATAACAGAAAAACTATATGAATTATATAATCACCAATACCTTTAAAATATATATTGTGTAATCACATACATGCTAACAGGATCCGAAGATGAACAGACATATGTATGAATCATTGAGCAGATTCTGTACAGCCAGACAATCAAAACACTCTAATCAAATTTACTCCGATAAGAAATAGAAATTAAATTTAAAAAATAAACATAAGTAAGGAGACATAAAGTTCTGGGGGCTTGTCCCAGCACATTCCACTCTAGTTTACAACCTCGGAACACTACCTCCAGGAAGACTCTGTTGCCCTAGTAACAAGAGTTGAGAACGTAATAATGCTGCCGCCTTGTGGCTGTTTCCCACAACAGCAGCTTTATACCCAGTGCCAATTGTTGCTTAATAGTCACAAGGACTGCAGGGCTCTAAATGACACCTGCCCTCAAAAAATGCCCTGCGGTAGGGAATAGGCAAGAAAATTCAAGACATGAGAAAATTTTCAAGAAGTCAATAAGAGGAGGGAAGTTGTACTCACGCTTTAAAAAAAAGGAAAAGTAAAAAAAGGACATGCCTAAAGCTCAGTATAAGGAATTATTAGCCATAGGCAAATTCAAATTCAAAAAGGTTTCAGCTCACACCAGTCATGACCATCAGCAAAAAGTCTACAAACTATAAATGCTGAAGGGGTTTTAGAGAACTGTGTACCTTCTAGCTGCTGGTGGGATGTAAAGTGGTAACAGCACTAACGCAAACTGAATCGAGCTGCTTTACAAGGTAAAAACTGAGCTACCATATGATGCGGCAGGGCACCTTTTGGGCCTATAACCTAAGACCACCAGAATCGGAAAGACAGAGGCAGGCAAATGTGCACTGCAGCCATATTGAAATAGCCAAGAAATGGAAGCAAAAAAAGATCCATAAACAGATGAATGGACAAAAAGAAGAGGTATATGGACAGCATGGAATAGTAGCCTCGGAAAAAAAATAAACAATGCCGTGTTCAGGACTACAGTTGAGCCTAGAAATAATCATATAAGGTTAAGTAAGTCAAAAAGGTATGACAAATATCCTCCGATATCATTTATACATGTTATCCTAAGATTGCTACCAATGAACATATTTCCACAAAAAAAGACACTCACAGACTTATCAAATAAACTAATTGTTAGCCAAAATGAAAGGTGGGAGGATGGGTAAATTAGGACTATGGGGTTAACATACATATAGTAATGTTTGTTAAATGTATATAAACAAAAAACATACAAACTATATAAATTATATAATCACAATACCTTTAAAATATACATTCTGTAATTCCATACATGCTAACATGATCCGAAGAGGAACAGACATATGTGTGAATCATTGCGTAGATTCTGTACAGCCAGACAATCAAAACACTCTAATCAAATTTACTCCGATAAGAAATAGAAATTAAATTTAAAAAACAAACATAAGTAAGGAGACATAAAGTTCTGGGGGCTTGTCCCAGCACATTCCACTCTAGTTTACAACCTCGGAACACTACCTCCAGGAAGACTCTGTTGCCCTAGTAACAAGAATTGAGAATGTAATAATGCTGCTGCCTTGTGGCTGTTTCCCACAACAGCAGCTTTAAACACACTGCTAATGGTTGCTTCATAGTCACAAGGATTGCAGGGCTCTAAATGACACCTGCCCTCAAGAAATGCCCTGGAGTGGGGAATAGGCAAGAAAATTCAACACATGAGAAATTCTTCAAGAAGTCAATATGAAGAGGGAAGTTGTACTCACTCTTTAACAAAAAAAGGAAAAGAAGAAAAAGGGGATGCCTAAAGCTCAGTATAAGGAATGATTAGCCACATGCCTATCCAACCTCCAAAAAGGTTTCAGCTCACACAGGTCAAATGGTCATCAGCAAAAAGTCCACAAACTATAAATGCAGAAGGGGTTTTAGAGAACTCTGTACCTCCTAGCTCTGGTGGGATCTAAAGTGGTAACAGCACTAACAAAAACGGAATGGAGCTGCTTTACAAGGTAAAAACTGAGCTACCATATGATGCGACAGGGCACCTTTTGAGCCTATTAACTAAGACCACCAGAATCGGAAAGACAGAGACAGGCAAATGTGCACTGCAGCAATATTGAAATAGCCAAGACATACAAGCAAAAAAAAGGTCCATAAACAGATGAATGGACAAAGACGAAATGGTATACGTACCAAATGGAATAGTAGCTTCGGGAACAAAATAAACAATGCCGTTTTCAGGACTACAGTTGAGCCTAGAAATAATCATATAAGGTTAAGTAAGTCAAAAGGGTATGACAAATATCCTATGATATCATTTATACATGTTATCCTAAGATTGCTACCAATGAACATATTTCCACAAAAACAGACACTCACAGACTTATCAAATAAACTAATGGTTAGCCAAAATGAAAGGTGGGAGGATGGGTAAATTAGGACTATGGCGTTTACATACATATACTAATGTATGTTAAATGTATATAAACATATAACAGATAAACTATATGAATTATATAATCACCAATACCTTTAAAATATACATTGTGTAATCACATACATGCTAACAGGATCCGAAGATGAACAGACATATGTATGAATCATTGAGCCGATTCTGTACAGCCAGACAATCAAAACACTCTAATCAAATTTACTCCGATAAGAAATAGAAATTAAATTTAAAAAACAAACATATGTAAGGAGACATAAACTTCTCCGGGCTTCTCCCAGCACATTCCACTCTAATTTATAACCTCGGAACACTACCTAGAGGAAGACTCTGTTGCCCTAGTAACAAGAGTTGAGAACGTAATAATGCTGCCGCCTTGTGGCTGTTTCCCACAACGGCAGCTTTATACCCAGTGCCAATTGTTGCTTAATAGTCACAAGGACTGCAGGGCTCTAAATGACACCTGCCCTCAAAAAATGCCCTGCGGTAGGGAATAGGCAAAAAAATTCAAGACATGAGAAAATTTTCAAGAAGTCAATAAGAGGAGGGAAGTTGTACTCACTCTTTAAAAACAAGGAAAAGAAAAAAGAGGACATGCCTAAAGCTCAGTATAAGGAATTATTAGCCACAGGCAAATTCAAATTCAAAAAGGTTTCAGCTCACACCAATCATGACCATCAGCAAAAAGTCTACAAACTATAAATGCTGAAGGGGTTTTAGAGAACTGTGTACCTTCTAGCTGCTGGTGGGATGTAAAGTGATAACAGCTCTAACGCAAACTGAATCGAGCTGCTTTACAGGGTAAAAACTGAGCTACCATATGATGCGGCAGGGCACCTTTTGGGCCTATAACTTAAGACCACCAGAATCGGAAAGACAGAGGCAGGCAAATGTGCACTGCAGCAATATTGTAATAGCCAAGAAATGGAAACAAAAAAAGATCCATAAACAGATGAATGGACAAAGAAGAAGTGGTATATCGACAGAATGGAATAGTAGCCTCGGGAACAAAATGAACAATGCCGTGTTCAGGACTACAGTTGAGCCTAGAAATAATCATATAAGGTTAAGTAAGTCAATAGGGTATGACAGGGGCTTCCCTGGTGGCGCAGTGGTTGAGAATCTGCCTGCTAATGCAGGGGACGCGGGTTCGAGCCCTGGTCTGGGAGGATCCCACGTGCCACGGAGCAACTGGGACCGTGAGCCACAACTGCTGAGCCTGCGCATCTGGAGCCTGTGACCCGTAACGGGAGGGGCCACGATAGTGAGAGGCCTGCGCACCGCAATGAAGAGTGGCTCCCGCTTGCCACAACTAGAGAAAGCCCTCGCACGAAACGAAGACCCAACACAGCTAAATAAATAGATAAATAAATAAATAAATAAATAAATAAAGTAGCTATTAATTTAAAAAAAAAAGGTATGACAAATATCCTATGATATCATTTACACATGTTATCCTAAGATTGCTACCAATGAACATATTTCCACAAAAAAAGACACTCACAGACTTATCAAATAAACTAACGGTTAGCCAAAATGAAAGGTGGGAGGATGGGTAAATTAGGACTATGGCGTTTACATACATATAGTAATGTTTGTTAAATGTATATAAACAAATAACATATAAACTATATAAATTATATAATCACAATACCTTTAAAATATACATTCTGTAATCACATACATGCCAACAGGATCCGAAGATGCACAGACATATGTATGAATCATTGAGCAGATTCTGTACAGCCAGACAATCAAAACACTCTAATCAAATTTACTCCGATAAGAAATAGAAATTAAATTTAAAAAACAAACATAAGGAAGGAGACATAAAGTTCTGGGGGCTTGTCCCAGCACATTCCACTCTAGTTTACAACCTCGGAACACTACCTCCAGGAAGACTCTGTTGCCCTAGTAGCAAGAGTTGAGAACGTAATAATGCTGCCGCCTTGTGGCTGTTTCCCACAACAGCAGCTTTAAACCCAGTGCTAATGGTTGATTACGAGTCACAAGGACTGCAGTGCTCTAAATGACACCTGCCTTCAAAAAAGGCCCTGGGGTAGGGAATAGGCAAGAAAATTCAACACATGAGAAATTTTTCAAGAAGTCAATATGAAGAGGGAAGTTGTACTCACTCTTTATCAAAAATGGAAAAGAAAAAAAAGGATATGCTTAAAGCTCAGTATAAGGAATTATTAGCCACATGCAAATTCAAATTCAAAAAGGTTTCAGCTCACACCAATCATGACCATCAGCAAAAAGACTACAAACTATAAATGCAGAAGGGGTTTTAGAAAAATGTGTACCTTCTAGCCGCTGGTGGGATGTAAAGTGGTAACAGCACTAACGAAAACTGAATGGAGCTGCTACAAAGGTAAAAATTGAGCTACCATATGATGCGGCAGGGCACCTTTTGGGCCTATAACCTAAGACCACCAGAATCGGAAAGACAGAGGCAGGGAAATGTGAACTGCAACAACATTGATATAGCCAAGACATGGAAGCAAAAAAAGGTCCATAAACAGATTAATGGACAAAGACGAAGTGGTGTACGTACCAAATGGAATAGAAGCCTCGGGAACAAAATGAACAATGCCGCTTTCAGGACTACAGTTGAGCCTACAAATAGTCATATAAGGTTAAGTAAGTAAAAAGGGTATGACAGGGGCTTCCCTGGTGGCACAGTGGTTGAGAATCTGCCTGCTAATGCAGGGGACGCGGGTTCGAGCCCTGGTCTGGGAGGATCCCACGTGCCACGGAGCAACTGGGACCGTGAGACACAACTGCTGAGCCTGCGCATCTGGAGCCTGTGCCCCACAACGGGAGGGACCACGATAGTGAGAGGCCCGCACACCGCAATGAAGAGAGGCCCCCGCTTGCCGCAACTAGAGAAAGCCCTCGCACGAAACGAAGACCCAACACAGCTAAATAAATAGATAAATAAATAAATAAAGTAGCTATTAATTTAAAAAAATGGGTATGACAAATATCCTATGATATCATTTATACATGTTATCCTAAGATTGCTACCAATGAACATATTTCCACAAAAAAAGACACTCACAGACTTATCAAATAAACTAATGGTTAGCCAAAATGAAAGGTGGGAGGATGGGTAAATTAGGACTATGGCGTTTACATACATATAGTAATGTTTGTTTAATGTATATAAACATATAACATATAAACTATATAAATTATATAATCACAATACCTTTAAAATATACATTCTGTAATCACATACATGCTAACAGGATCCGAAGATGAACAGACATATGTATGAATCATTGGGCAGATTCTGTACATCCAGACAATCAAAACACTCTAATCAAATTTACTCCGATAAGAAACAGAAATTAAATTTAAAAAACAAACATAAGTAAGGAGACATAAAGTTCTGGGGGCTTGTCCCAGCACATTCCACTCTAGTTTACAACCTCGGAACACTACCTCCAGGAAGACTCTGTTGCCCTAGTAACAAGAGCTGAGAACGTAATAATGCTGCCGCCTTGTGGCTGTTTCCCACAACAGCAGCTTTAAACCCAGTGCTAATGGTTGCTTACGAGTCACAAGGACTGCAGGGCTCTAAATGACACCTGCCCTCAAAAAAGGCCCTGGGGTAGGGAATAGGCAAGAAAATTCAACACATGAGAAATTTTTCAAGAAGTCAATATGAAGAGGGAAGTTGTACTCACTCTTTAACAAAAAAAGGAAAAGAAGAAAAAGGGGATGCCTAAAGCTCAGTATAAGGAATGATTAGCCACATGCCTATCCAACCTCCAAAAAGGTTTCAGCTCACACAGGTCAAATGGCCATCAGCAAAAAGTCCACAAACTATAAATGCAGAAGGGGTTTTAGAGAACTCTGTACCTCCTAGCTCTGGTGGGATCTAAAGTGGTAACAGCACTAACAAAAACGGAATGGAGCTGCTTTAGAAGGTAAAAACTGAGCTACAATATGATGCGACAGGGCACCTTTTGAGCCTATTAACTAAGACCACCAGAATCGGAAAGACAGAGGCAGGCAAATGTGCACTGCAGCAATATTGAAATAGCCAAGACATGGAAGCAAAAAAAAGATCCATAAACAGATGAATGGACAAAGACGAAGTGGTGTACGTAGCAAATGGAATAGAAGCCTCGGGAACAAAATGAACAATGCCTTTTTCAGGACTACAGTTGAGCCTAGAAATAATCATATAAGGTTAAGTAAGTCAAAAGGGTATGACAGGGGCTTCCCTGGTGGCGCAGTGATTGAGAATCTGCCTGCTAATGCAGGGGACGCGGGTTCGAGCCCTGGTCTGGGAGGATCCCACGTGCCACGGAGCAACTGGGACCGTGAGCCACAACTGCTGAGCCTGCGCATCTGGAGCCTGTGACCCGTAACGGGAGGGGCCACGATAGTGAGAGGCCTGCGCACCGCAATGAAGAGTGGCTCCAGCTTGCCGCAACTAGAGAAAGCCCTCGCACGAAACGAAGACCCAACACAGCTAAATAAATAGATAAATAAATAAATAAATAAAGTAGCTATTAATTTAAAAAAAAGGGTATGACAAATATCCTATGATATCATTTATACATGTTATCCTAAGATTGCTACCAATGAACATATTTCCACAAAAAAAGACACTCACAGACTTATCAAATAAACTAAAGGTTAGCCAAAATGAAAGGTGGGAGGATGGGTAAATTAGGACTATGGCGTTTACATACATATACTAATGTATGTTAAATGTATATAAACTTATAACAGAAAAACTATATGAATTATATAATCACCAATACCTTTAAAATATATATTGTGTAATCACATACATGCTAACAGGATCCGAAGATGAACAGACATATGTATGAATCATTGAGCAGATTCTGTACAGCCAGACAATCAAAACACTCTAATCAAATTTACTCCGATAAGAAATAGAAATTAAATTTAAAAAACAAACATAAGTAAGGAGACATAAAGTTCTGGGGGCTTGTCCCAGCACATTCCACTCTAGTTTACAACCTCGGAACACTACCTCCAGGAAGACTCTGTTGCCCTAGTAACAAGAGTTGAGAACGTAATAATGCTGCCGCCTTGTGGCTGTTTCCCACAACAGCAGCTTTATACCCAGTGCCAATTGTTGCTTAATAGTCACAAGGACTGCAGGGCTCTAAATGACACCTGCCCTCAAAAAATGCCCTGCGGTAGGGAATAGGCAAGAAAATTCAAGACATGAGAAAATTTTCAAGAAGTCAATAAGAGGAGGGAAGTTGTACTCACGCTTTAAAAAAAAGGAAAAGTAAAAAAAGGACATGCCTAAAGCTCAGTATAAGGAGTTATTAGCCATAGGCAAATTCAAATTCAAAAAGGTTTCAGCTCACACCAGTCATGACCATCAGCAAAAAGTCTACAAACTATAAATGCTGAAGGGGTTTTAGAGAACTGTGTACCTTCTAGCTGCTGGTGGGATGTAAAGTGGTAACAGCACTAACGCAAACTGAATCGAGCTGCTTTACAAGGTAAAAACTGAGCTACCATATGATGCGGCAGGGCACCTTTTGGGCCTATAACCTAAGACCACCAGAATCGGAAAGACAGAGGCAGGCAAATGTGCACTGCAGCCATATTGAAATAGCCAAGAAATGGAAGCAAAAAAAGATCCATAAACAGATGAATGGACAAAAAGAAG
This sequence comes from Balaenoptera acutorostrata, assembly GCF_949987535.1. Classification (NCBI taxonomy): domain Eukaryota; kingdom Metazoa; phylum Chordata; class Mammalia; order Artiodactyla; family Balaenopteridae; genus Balaenoptera; species Balaenoptera acutorostrata. Next base: position 124,865,405 of record NC_080064.1, read on the forward strand.
AGGTATATGGACAGCATGGAATAGTAGCCTCGGAAAAAAAATAAACAATGCCGTGTTCAGGACTACAGTTGAGCCTAGAAATAATCATATAAGGTTAAGTAAGTCAAAAAGGTATGACAAATATCCTCTGATATCATTTATACATGTTATCCTAAGATTGCTACCAATGAACATATTTCCACAAAAAAAGACACTCACAGACTTATCAAATAAACTAATTGTTAGCCAAAATGAAAGGTGGGAGGATGGGTAAATTAGGACTATGGGGTTAACATACATATAGTAATGTTTGTTAAATGTATATAAACAAAAAACATACAAACTATATAAATTATATAATCACAATACCTTTAAAATATACATTCTGTAATTCCATACATGCTAACATGATCCGAAGAGGAACAGACATATGTGTGAATCATTGCGTAGATTCTGTACAGCCAGACAATCAAAACACTCTAATCAAATTTACTCCGATAAGAAATAGAAATTAAATTTAAAAAACAAACATAAGTAAGGAGACATAAAGTTCTGGGGGCTTGTCCCAGCACATTCCACTCTAGTTTACAACCTCGGAACACTACCTCCAGGAAGACTCTGTTGCCCTAGTAACAAGAATTGAGAATGTAATAATGCTGCTGCCTTGTGGCTGTTTCCCACAACAGCAGCTTTAAACACACTGCTAATGGTTGCTTCATAGTCACAAGGATTGCAGGGCTCTAAATGACACCTGCCCTCAAGAAATGCCCTGGAGTGGGGAATAGGCAAGAAAATTCAACACATGAGAAATTTTTCAAGAAGTCAATATGAAGAGGGAAGTTGTACTCACTCTTTATCAAAAAAAGGAAAAGAAAAAAAAGGACATGCTTAAAGCTCAGTATAAGGAATTATTAGCCACATGCAAATTCAAATTCAAAAAGGTTTCAGCTCACACCAGTCATGACCATCAGCAAAAAGACTACAAACTATAAATGCTTAAGGGGTTTGAGAAAAATGTGTACCTTCTAGCTGCTCGTGGGATGTAAAGTGGTAACAGCACTAACGAAAACTGAATGGAGCTGCTTTACAACGTAAAAACTGAGCTACCATATGATGCGACAGGGCACCTTTTCAGCCTATTAACTAAGACCACCAGAATCGGAAAGACAGAGGCAGGCAAATGTGCACTGCAGCAATATTGAAATAGCCAAGACATGGAAGCAAAAAAAGGTCCATAAACAGATGAATGGACAAAGACGAAGTGGTATACGTACCAAATGGAATAGAAGCCTCGGGAACAAAATGAACAATGCCATTTTCAGGACTACAGTTGAGCCTAGAAATAATCATATAACGTTAAGTAAGTCAAAAGGGTATGACAGGGGCTTCCCTGGTGGCGCGGTGGTTGAGAATCTGCCTGCTAATGCAGGGGACGCGGGTTCGAGCCCTGGTCTGGGAGGATCCCACGTGCCACGGAGCAACTGGGACCGTGAGCCACAACTGCTGAGCCTGCGCATCTGGAGCCTGTGCCACGCAACGGGAGGGGCCACGATACAGAGAGGCCCGCGCACCGCAATGAAGAGTGGCCCCCGCTTGCCGCAACTAGAGAAAGCCCTCGCACGAAACGAAGACCCAACACAGCTAAATAAATAGATAAATAAATAAATAAAGTAGCTATTAATTTTAAAAAAAGGGGATGACAAATATCCTATGATATCATTTATACATGTTATCCTAAGATTGCTACCAATGAACATATTTCCACAAAAAAAGACACTCACAGACTTATCAAATAAACTAATGGTTAGCCAAAATGAAAGGTGGGAGGATGGGTAAATTAGGACTATGGCGCTAACATACATATAGTAATGTTTGTTAAATGTATATAAACATATAACATATAAACTATATAATTTATATAATCACAATACCTTTAAAATATACATTCTGTAATCACATACATGCTAACAGGATCCGAAGATGAACAGACATATGTATGAATCATGGAGCAGATTCTGTACAGCCAATCAAAACACTCTAATCAAATTTACTCCGATAAGAAATAGAAATTAAATTTAAAAAACAAACATATGTAAGGAGACATAAAGTTCTGGGGGCTTGTCCCAGCACATTCCACTCTAGTTTACAACCTCGGAACACTACCTCCTGGAAGACTCTGTTGCCCTAGTAGCAAGAGTTGAGAACGTAATAATGCTGCCGCCTTGTGGCTGTTTCCCACAACAGCAGCTTTAAACCCAGTGCTAATGGTTGCTTACGAGTCACAAGGACTGCAGGGCTCTAAATGACACCTGCCCTCAAAAAAGGCCCTGGGGTAGGGAATAGGCAAGAAAATTCAACACATGAGAAATTTTTCAAGAAGTCAATATGAAGAGAGAAGTTGTACTCACTCTTTAACAAAAAAAGGACAAGAAGAAAAAGGGGATGCCTAAAGCTCAGTATAAGGAATTATTAGTCACATGCCTATCCAACCTCCAAAAAGGTTTCAGCTCACACAGGTCAAATGGCCATCAGCAAAAAGTCCACAAACTATAAATGCAGAAGGGGTTTTAGAGAACTCTGTACCTCCTAGCTCTGGTGGGATCTAAAGTGGTAACAGCACTAACAAAAACGGAATGGAGCTGCTTTACAAGGTAAAAACTGAGCTACCATATGATGCGACAGGGCACCTTTTGAGCCTATTAACTAAGACCACCAGAATCGGAAAGACAGAGGCAGGCAAATGTGCACTGCAGCAATATTGAAATAGCCAAGACATACAAGCAATAAAAAGTACCATAAACAGATGAATGGACAAAGACCAAATGGTATACGTACCAAATGGAATAGTGGCCTCGCGAACAAAATGAACAATGCCGTTTTCAGGACTACAGTTGAACCTAGAAATAATCATATAGGGTTAAGTAAGTCACAAGGGTATGACAAATATCCTATGATATCATTTATACATGTTATCCTAAGATTGCTACCAATGAACATATTTCCACAAAAAAAGACACTCACAGACTTATCAAATAAACTAATGGTTAGCCAAAATGAAAGGTGGGAGGTTGGGTAAATTAGGACTATGGCGTTTACATACATATACTAATGTATGTTAAATGTATATAAACATATAACAGATAAACTATATGAATTATATAATCACCAATACCTTTAAAATATACATTCTGTAATCACATACATGCTAACAGGATCCGAAGATGAACAGACATATGTATGAATCATTGAGCCGATTCTGTACAGCAGACAATCAAAACACTCTAATCAAGTTTACTCCGATAAGAAATAGAAATTAAATTTAAAAAACAAACATAAGTAAGGAGACATAAACTTCTCGGGGCTTCTCCCTGCACATTCCACTCTATTTTACAACCTCGGAACACTACCTAGAGGAAGACTGTGTTGCCGTAGTAACAAGAGTTGAGAACGTAATAATGCTGCCGCCTTGTGGCTGTTTCCCACAACAGCAGCTTTATACCCAGTGCCAATTGTTGCTTAATAGTCACAAGGACTGCAGGGCTCTAAATGACACCTGCCCTCAAAAAATGCCCTGCGGTAGGGAATAGGCAAGAAAATTCAAGACATGAGAAAATTTTCAAGAAGTCAATAAGAGGAGGGAAGTTGTACTCACTCTTTAAAAAAAAGGAAAAGAAAAAAAAGGACATGCCTAAACCTCAGTATAAGGAATTATAAGCCACAGGCAAATTCAAATTCAAAAAGGTTTCAGCTCACACCAGTCATGACCACCAGCAAAAAGTTTACAAACTATAAATGCTGAAAGGGTTTTAGAGAACTGTGTACCTTCTAGCTGCTGGTGGGATGTAAAGTGGTAACAGCACTAACGCAAACTTAATCGAGCTGCTTTACAAGGTAAAAACTGAGCTACCATATGATGCGGCAGGGCACCTTTTGGGCCTATAACCTAAGACCACCAGAATCGGAAAGACAGAGGCAGGCAAATGTGCACTGCAGCAATATTGAAATAGCCAAGAAATGGAAGCAAAAAAAGATCCATAAACAGATGAATGGACAAAGAAGAAGTGGTATATGGACAGAATGGAATAGTAGCCTCGGAAAAAAAATGAACAATGCCGTGTTCAGGACTACAGTTGAGCCTAGAAATAATCATATAAGGTTAAGTAAGTCAAAAAGGTATGACAAATATCCTATGATATCATTTATACATGTTATCCTAAGATTGCTACCAATGAACATATTTCCAGAAAAACAGACACTCACAGACTTATCAAATAAACTAATGGTTAGCCAAAATGAAAGGTGGGAGGATGGGTAAATTAGGACTATGGCGTTTACATACATATACTAATGTATGTTAAATGTATATAAACATATAACAGATAAACTATATGAATTATATAATCACCAATACCTTTAAAATATACATTGTGTAATCACATACATGCTAACAGGATCCGAAGATGAACAGACATATGTATGAATCATTGAGCCGATTCTGTACAGCCAGACAATCAAAACACTCTAATCAAATTTACTCCGATAAGAAATAGAAATTAAATTTAAAAAACAAACATATGTAAGGAGACATAAACTTCTCCGGGCTTCTCCCAGCACATTCCACTCTAATTTATAACCTCGGAACACTACCTAGAGGAAGACTCTGTTGCCCTAGTAACAAGAGTTGAGAACGTAATAATGCTGCCGCCTTGTGGCTGTTTCCCACAACAGCAGCTTTATACCCAGTGCCAATTGTTGCTTAATAGTCACAAGGACTGCAGGGCTCTAAATGACACCTGCCCTCAAAAAATGCCCTGCGGTAGGGAATAGGCAAAAAAATTCAAGACATGAGAAATTTTCAAGAAGTCAATAAGAGGAGGGAAGTTGTACTCACTCTTTAAAAAAAGGAAAAGAAAAAAGAGGACATGCCTAAAGCTCAGTATAAGGAATTATTAGCCACAGGCAAATTCAAATTCAAAAAGGTTTCAGCTCACACCAATCATGACCATCAGCAAAAAGTCTACAAACTATAAATGCTGAAGGGGTTTTAGAGAACTGTGTACCTTCTAGCTGCTGGTGGGATGTAAAGTGATAACAGCTCTAACGCAAACTGAATCGAGCTGCTTTACAGGGTAAAAACTGAGCTACCATATGATGCGGCAGGGCACCTTTTGGGCCTATAACTTAAGACCACCAGAATCGGAAAGACAGAGGCAGGCAAATGTGCACTGCAGCAATATTGAAATAGCCAAGAAATGGAAACAAAAAAAGATCCATAAACAGATGAATGGACAAAGAAGAAGTGGTATATCGACAGAATGGAATAGTAGCCTCGGGAACAAAATGAACAATGCCGTGTTCAGGACTACAGTTGAGCCTAGAAATAATCATATAAGGTTAAGTAAGTCAATAGGGTATGACAGGGGCTTCCCTGGTGGCGCAGTGGTTGAGAATCTGCCTGCTAATGCAGGGGACGCGGGTTCGAGCCCTGGTCTGGGAGGATCCCACGTGCCACGGAGCAACTGGGACCGTGAGCCACAACTGCTGAGCCTGCGCATCTGGAGCCTGTGACCCGTAACGGGAGGGGCCACGATAGTGAGAGGCCTGCGCACCGCAATGAAGAGTGGCTCCAGCTTGCCGCAACTAGAGAAAGCCCTCGCACGAAACGAAGACCCAACACAGCTAAATAAATAGATAAATAAATAAATAAATAAAGTAGCTATTAATTTAAAAAAAAAAGGTATGACAAATATCCTATGATATCATTTACACATGTTATCCTAAGATTGCTACCAATGAACATATTTCCACAAAAAAAGACACTCACAGACTTATCAAATAAACTAATGGTTAGCCAAAATGAAAGGTGGGAGGATGGGTAAATTAGGACTATGGCGTTTACATACATATAGTAATGTTTGTTAAATGTATATAAACATATAACATATAAACTATATAAATTATATAATCACAATACCTTTAAAATATACATTCTGTAATCACATACATGCCAACAGGATCCGAAGATGCACAGACATATGTATGAATCATTGAGCAGATTCTGTACAGCCAGACAATCAAAACACTCTAATCAAATTTACTCCGATAAGAAATAGAAATTAAATTTAAAAAACAAACATAAGTAAGGAGACATAAAGTTCTGGGGGCTTGTCCCAGCACATTCCACTCTAGTTTACAACCTCGGAACACTACCTCCAGGAAGACTCTGTTGCCCTAGTAACAAGAGTTGAGAACGTAATAATGCTGCCGCCTTGTGGCTGTTTCCCACAACAGCAGCTTTATACCCAGTGCCAATTGTTGCTTAATAGTCACAAGGACTGCAGGGCTCTAAATGACACCTGCCCTCAAAAAATGCCCTGCGGTAGGGAATAGGCAAGAAAATTCAAGACATGAGAAAATTTTCAAGAAGTCAATAAGAGGAGGGAAGTTGTACTCACGCTTTAAAAAAAAGGAAAAGTAAAAAAAGGACATGCCTAAAGCTCAGTATAAGGAATTATTAGCCATAGGCAAATTCAAATTCAAAAAGGTTTCAGCTCACACCAGTCATGACCATCAGCAAAAAGTCTACAAACTATAAATGCTGAAGGGGTTTTAGAGAACTGTGTACCTTCTAGCTGCTGGTGGGATGTAAAGTGGTAACAGCACTAACGCAAACTGAATCGAGCTGCTTTACAAGGTAAAAACTGAGCTACCATATGATGCGGCAGGGCACCTTTTGGGCCTATATCCTAAGACCACCAGAATCGGAAAGACAGAGGCAGGCAAATGTGCACTGCAGCCATATTGAAATAGCCAAGAAATGGAAGCAAAAAAAGATCCATAAACAGATGAATGGACAAAAAGAAAAGGTATATGGACAGCATGGAATAGTAGCCTCGGAAAAAAAATAAACAATGCCGTGTTCAGGACTACAGTTGAGCCTAGAAATAATCATATAAGGTTAAGTAAGTCAAAAAGGTATGACAAATATCCTCTGATATCATTTATACATGTTATCCTAAGATTGCTACCAATGAACATATTTCCACAAAAAAAGACACTCACAGACTTATCAAATAAACTAATTGTTAGCCAAAATGAAAGGTGGGAGGATGGGTAAATTAGGACTATGGGGTTAACATACATATAGTAATGTTTGTTAAATGTATATAAACAAAAAACATACAAACTATATAAATTATATAATCACAATACCTTTAAAATATACATTCTGTAATTCCATACATGCTAACATGATCCGAAGAGGAACAGACATATGTGTGAATCATTGCGTAGATTCTGTACAGCCAGACAATCAAAACACTCTAATCAAATTTACTCCGATAAGAAATAGAAATTAAATTTAAAAAACAAACATAAGTAAGGAGACATAAAGTTCTGGGGGCTTGTCCCAGCACATTCCACTCTAGTTTACAACCTCGGAACACTACCTCCAGGAAGACTGTGTTGCCCTAGTAACAAGAATTGAGAATGTAATAATGCTGCTGCCTTGTGGCTGTTTCCCACAACAGCAGCTTTAAACACACTGCTAATGGTTGCTTCATAGTCACAAGGATTGCAGGGCTCTAAATGACACCTGCCCTCAAGAAATGCCCTGGAGTGGGGAATAGGCAAGAAAATTCAACACATGAGAAATTTTTCAAGAAGTCAATATGAAGAGGGAAGTTGTACTCACTCTTTAACAAAAAAAGGAAAAGAAGAAAAAGGGGATGCCTAAAGCTCAGTATAAGGAATGATTAGCCACATGCCTATCCAACCTCCAAAAAGGTTTCAGCTCACACAGGTCAAATGGCCATCAGCAAAAAGTCCACAAACTATAAATGCAGAAGGGGTTTTAGAGAACTCTGTACCTCCTAGCTCTGGTGGGATCTAAAGTGGTAACAGCACTAACAAAAACGGAATGGAGCTGCTTTACAAGGTAAAAACTGAGCTACCATATGATGCGACAGGGCACCTTTTGAGCCTATTAACTAAGACCACCATAATCGGAAAGACAGAGACAGGCAAATGTGCACTGCAGCAATATTGAAATAGCCAAGACATACAAGCAAAAAAAAGGTCCATAAACAGATGAATGGACAAAGACGAAATGGTATACGTACCAAATGGAATAGTAGCTTCGGGAACAAAATAAACAATGCCGTTTTCAGGACTACAGTTGAGCCTAGAAATAATCATATAAGGTTAAGTAAGTCAAAAGGGTATGACAAATATCCTATGATATCATTTATACATGTTATCCTAAGATTGCTACCAATGAACATATTTCCACAAAAACAGACACTCACAGACTTATCAAATAAACTAATGGTTAGCCAAAATGAAAGGTGGGAGGATGGGTAAATTAGGACTATGGCGTTTACATACATATACTAATGTATGTTAAATGTATATAAACATATAACAGATAAACTATATGAATTATATAATCACCAATACCTTTAAAATATACATTGTGTAATCACATACATGCTAACAGGATCCGAAGATGAACAGACATATGTATGAATCATTGAGCCGATTCTGTACAGCCAGACAATCAAAACACTCTAATCGAATTTACTCCGATAAGAAATAGAAATTAAATTTAAAAAACAAACATATGTAAGGAGACATAAACTTCTCCGGGCTTCTCCCAGCACATTCCACTCTAATTTATAACCTCAGAACACTACCTAGAGGAAGACTCTGTTGCCCTAGTAACAAGAGTTGAGAACGTAATAATGCTGCCGCCTTGTGGCTGTTTCCCACAACAGCAGCTTTATACCCAGTGCCAATTGTTGCTTAATAGTCACAAGGACTGCAGGGCTCTAAATGACACCTGCCCTCAAAAAATGCCCTGCGGTAGGGAATAGGCAAAAAAATTCAAGACATGAGAAAATTTTCAAGAAGTCAATAAGAGGAGGGAAGTTGTACTCACTCTTTAAAAAAAAGGAAAAGAAAAAAGAGGACATGCCTAAAGCTCAGTATAAGGAATTATTAGCCACAGGCAAATTCAAATTCAAAAAGGTTTCAGCTCACACCAATCATGACCATCAGCAAAAAGTCTACAAACTATAAATGCTGAAGGGGTTTTAGAGAACTGTGTACCTTCTAGCTGCTGGTGGGATGTAAAGTGATAACAGCTCTAACGCAAACTGAATCGAGCTGCTTTACAGGGTAAAAACTGAGCTACCATATGATGCGGCATGGCACCTTTTGGGCCTATAACTTAAGACCACCAGAATCGGAAAGACAGAGGCAGGCAAATGTGCACTGCAGCAATATTGAAATAGCCAAGAAATGGAAACAAAAAAAGATCCATAAACAGATGAATGGACAAAGAAGAAGTGGTATATCGACAGAATGGAATAGTAGCCTCGGGAACAAAATGAACAATGCCGTGTTCAGGACTACAGTTGAGCCTAGAAATAATCATATAAGGTTAAGTAAGTCAATAGGGTATGACAGGGGCTTCCCTGGTGGCGCAGTGGTTGAGAATCTGCCTGCTAATGCAGGGGACGCGGGTTCGAGCCCTGGTCTGGGAGGATCCCACGTGCCACGGAGCAACTGGGACCGTGAGCCACAACTGCTGAGCCTGCGCATCTGGAGCCTGTGACCCGTAACGGGAGGGGCCACGATAGTGAGAGGCCTGCGCACCGCAATGAAGAGTGGCTCCCGCTTGCCACAACTAGAGAAAGCCCTCGCACGAAACGAAGACCCAACACAGCTAAATAAATAGATAAATAAATAAATAAATAAATAAAGTAGCTATTAATTTAAAAAAAAAAGGTATGACAAATATCCTATGATATCATTTACACATGTTATCCTAAGATTGCTACCAATGAACATATTTCCACAAAAAAAGACACTCACAGACTTATCAAATAAACTAATGGTTAGCCAAAATGAAAGGTGGGAGGATGGGTAAATTAGGACTATGGCGTTTACATACATATAGTAATGTTTGTTAAATGTATATAAACAAATAACATATAAACTATATAAATTATATAATCACAATACCTTTAAAATATACATTCTGTAATCACATACATGCCAACAGGATCCGAAGATGCACAGACATATGTATGAATCATTGAGCAGATTCTGTACAGCCAGACAATCAAAACACTCTAATCAAATTTACTCCAATAAGAAATAGAAATTAAATTTAAAAAACAAACATAAGGAAGGAGACATAAAGTTCTGGGGGCTTGTCCCAGCACATTCCACTCTAGTTTACAACCTCGGAACACTACCTCCAGGAAGACTCTGTTGCCCTAGTAGCAAGAGTTGAGAACGTAATAATGCTGCCGCCTTGTGGCTGTTTCCCACAACAGCAGCTTTAAACCCACTGCTAATGGTTGCTTCATAGTCACAAGGATTGCAGGGCTCTAAATGACACCTGCCCTCAAGAAATGCCCTGGAGTGGGGAATAGGCAAGAAAATTCAACACATGAGAAATTTTTCAAGAAGTCAATATGAAGAGGGAAGTTGTACTCACTCTTTATCAAAAATGGAAAAGAAAAAAAGGATATGCTTAAAGCTCAGTATAAGGAATTATTAGCCACATGCAAATTCAAATTCAAAAAGGTTTCAGCTCACACCAATCATGACCATCAGCAAAAAGACTACAAACTATAAATGCAGAAGGGGTTTTAGAAAAATGTGTACCTTCTAGCCGCTGGTGGGATGTAAAGTGGTAACAGCACTAACGAAAACTGAATGGAGCTGCTACAAAGGTAAAAATTGAGCTACCATATGATGCGGCAGGGCACCTTTTGGGCCTATAACCTAAGACCACCAGAATCGGAAAGACAGAGGCAGGGAAATGTGAACTGCAACAACATTGATATAGCCAAGACATGGAAGCAAAAAAAGGTCCATAAACAGATTAATGGACAAAGACGAAGTGGTGTACGTACCAAATGGAATAGAAGCCTCGGGAACAAAATGAACAATGCCGCTTTCAGGACTACAGTTGAGCCTACAAATAGTCATATAAGGTTAAGTAAGTAAAAAGGGTATGACAGGGGCTTCCCTGGTGGCACAGTGGTTGAGAATCTGCCTGCTAATGCAGGGGACGCGGGTTCGAGCCCTGGTCTGGGAGGATCCCACGTGCCACGGAGCAACTGGGACCGTGAGACACAACTGCTGAGCCTGCGCATCTGGAGCCTGTGCCCCACAACGGGAGGGACCACGATAGTGAGAGGCCCGCACACCGCAATGAAGAGAGGCCCCCGCTTGCCGCAACTAGAGAAAGCCCTCGCACGAAACGAAGACCCAACACAGCTAAATAAATAGATAAATAAATAAATAAAGTAGCTATTAATTTAAAAAAATGGGTATGACAAATATCCTATGATATCATTTATACATGTTATCCTAAGATTGCTACCAATGAACATATTTCCACAAAAAAAGACACTCACAGACTTATCAAATAAACTAATGGTTAGCCAAAATGAAAGGTGGGAGGATGGGTAAATTAGGACTATGGCGTTTACATACATATAGTAATGTTTGTTTAATGTATATAAACATATAACATATAAACTATATAAATTATATAATCACAATACCTTTAAAATATACATTCTGTAATCACATACATGCTAACAGGATCCGAAGATGAACAGACATATGTATGAATCATTGGGCAGATTCTGTACATCCAGACAATCAAAACACTCTAATCAAATTTACTCCGATAAGAAATAGAAATTAAATTTAAAAAACAAACATAAGGAAGGAGACATAAAGTTCTGGGGGCTTGTCCCAGCACATTCCACTCTAGTTTACAACCTCGGAACACTACCTCCAGGAAGACTCTGTTGCCCTAGTAACAAGAGCTGAGAACGTAATAATGCTGCCGCCTTGTGGCTGTTTCCCACAACAGCAGCTTTAAACCCAGTGCTAATGGTTGCTTACGAGTCAAAGGACTGCAGGGCTCTAAATGACACCTGCCCTCAAAAAAGGCCCTGGGGTAGGGAATAGGCAAGAAAATTCAACACATGAGAAATTTTTCAAGAAGTCAATATGAAGAGGGAAGTTGTACTCACTCTTTAACAAAAAAAGGAAAAGAAGAAAAAGGGGATGCTTAAAGCTCAGTATAAGGAATGATTAGCCACATGCCTATCCAACCTCCAAAAAGGTTTCAGCTCACACAGGTCAAATGGCCATCAGCAAAAAGTCCACAAACTATAAATGCAGAAGGGGTTTTAGAGAACTCTGTACCTCCTAGCTCTGGTGGGATCTAAAGTGGTAACAGCACTAACAAAAACGGAATGGAGCTGCTTTAGAAGGTAAAAACTGAGCTACCATATGATGCGACAGGGCACCTTTTGAGCCTATTAACTAAGACCACCAGAATCGGAAAGACAGAGGCAGGCAAATGTGCACTGCAGCAATATTGAAATAGCCAAGACATGGAAGCAAAAAAAAGATCCATAAACAGATGAATGGACAAAGACGAAGTGGTGTACGTAGCAAATGGAATAGAAGCCTCGGGAACAAAATGAACAATGCCTTTTTCAGGACTACAGTTGAGCCTAGAAATAATCATATAAGGTTAAGTAAGTCAAAAGGGTATGACAGGGGCTTCCCTGGTGGCGCAGTGATTGAGAATCTGCCTGCTAATGCAGGGGACGCGGGTTCGAGCCCTGGTCTGGGAGGATCCCACGTGCCACGGAGCAACTGGGACCGTGAGCCACAACTGCTGAGCCTGCACATCTGGAGCCTGTGCCCCGCAAGGGGAGGGGCCACGATAGTGAGAGGCCCGCGCACCGCAATGAAGAGTGGCCCCCGCTTGCCGCAACTAGAGAAAGCCCTCGCACGAAACGAAGACCCAACACAGCTAAATAAATAGATAAATAAATAAATAAATAAATAAATAAAGTAGCTATTAATTTAAAAAAAAGGGTATGACAAATATCCTATGATATCATTTATACATGTTATCCTAAGATTGCTACCAATGAACATATTTCCACAAAAAAAGACACTCACAGACTTATCAAATAAACTAATGGTTAGCCAAAATGAAAGGTGGGAGGATGGGTAAATTAGGACTATGGCGTTTACATACATATACTAATGTATGTTAAATGTATATAAACATATAACAGATAAACTATATGAATTATATAATCACCAATACCTTTAAAATATACATTGTGTAATCACATACATGCTAACAGGATCCGAAGATGAACAGACATATGTATGAATCATTGAGCCGATTCTGTACAGCCAGACAATCAAAACACTCTAATCAAATTTACTCCGATAAGAAATAGAAATTAAATTTAAAAAACAAACATAAGTAAGGAGAGATAAAGTTCTGGGGGCTTGTCCCAGCACATTCCACTCTAGTTTACAACCTCGGAACACTACCTCCAGGAAGACTCTGTTGCCCTAGTAACAAGAGTTGAGAACGTAATAATGCTGCCGCCTTGTGGCTGTTTCCCACAACAGCAGCTTTATACCCAGTGCCAATTGTTGCTTAATAGTCACAAGGACTGCAGGGCTCTAAATGACACCTGCCCTCAAAAAATGCCCTGCGGTAGGGAATAGGCAAGAAAATTCAAGACATGAGAAAATTTTCAAGAAGTCAATAAGAGGAGCGAAGTTGTACTCACGCTTTAAAAAAAAGGAAAAGTAAAAAAAGGACATGCCTAAAGCTCAGTATAAGGAATTATTAGCCATAGGCAAATTCAAATTCAAAAAGGTTTCAGCTCACACCAGTCATGACCATCAGCAAAAAGTCTACAAACTATAAATGCTGAAGGGGTTTTAGAGAACTGTGTACCTTCTAGCTGCTGGTGGGATGTAAAGTGGTAACAGCACTAACGCAAACTGAATCGAGCTGCTTTACAAGGTAAAAACTGAGCTACCATATGATGCGGCAGGGCACCTTTTGGGCCTATAACCTAAGACCACCAGAATCGGAAAGACAGAGGCAGGCAAATGTGCACTGCAGCCATATTGAAATAGCCAAGAAATGGAAGCAAAAAAAGATCCATAAACAGATGAATGGACAAAAAGAAGAGGTATATGGACAGCATGGAATAGTAGCCTCGGAAAAAAAATAAACAATGCCGTGTTCAGGACTACAGTTGAGCCTAGAAATAATCATATAAGGTTAAGTAAGTCAAAAAGGTATGACAAATATCCTATGATATCATTTATACATGTTATCCTAAGATTGCTACCAATGAACATATTTCCACAAAAAAAGACACTCACAGACTTATCAAATAAACTAATTGTTAGCCAAAATGAAAGGTGGGAGGATGGGTAAATTAGGACTATGGGGTTAACATACATATAGTAATGTTTGTTAAATGTATATAAACAAAAAACATACAAACTATATAAATTATATAATCACAATACCTTTAAAATATACATTCTGTAATTCCATACATGCTAACATGATCCGAAGAGGAACAGACATATGTGTGAATCATTGCGTAGATTCTGTACAGCCAGACAATCAAAACACTCTAATCAAATTTACTCCGATAAGAAATAGAAATTAAATTTAAAAAACAAACTTAAGTAAGGAGACATAAAGTTCTGGGGGCTTGTCCCAGCACATTCCACTCTAGTTTACAACCTCGGAACACTACCTCCAGGAAGACTCTGTTGCCCTAGTAACAAGAATTGAGAATGTAATAATGCTGCTGCCTTGTGGCTGTTTCCCACAACAGCAGCTTTAAACACACTGCTAATGGTTGCTTCATAGTCACAAGGATTGCAGGGCTCTAAATGACACCTGCCCTCAAGAAATGCCCTGGAGTGGGGAATAGGCAAGAAAATTCAACACATGAGAAATTTTTCAAGAAGTCAATATGAAGAGGGAAGTTGTACTCACTCTTTATCAAAAAAAGGAAAAGAAAAAAAAGGACATGCTTAAAGCTCAGTATAAGGAATTATTAGCCACATGCAAATTCAAATTCAAAAAGGTTTCAGCTCACACCAGTCATGACCATCAGCAAAAAGACTACAAACTATAAATGCTTAAGGGGTTTGAGAAAAATGTGTACCTTCTAGCTGCTCGTGGGATGTAAAGTGGTAACAGCACTAACGAAAACTGAATGGAGCTGCTTTACAACGTAAAAACTGAGCTACCATATGATGCGACAGGGCACCTTTTCAGCCTATTAACTAAGACCACCAGAATCGGAAAGACAGAGGCAGGCAAATGTGCACTGCAGCAATATTGAAATAGCCAAGACATGGAAGCAAAAAAAGGTCCATAAACAGATGAATGGACAAAGACGAAGTGGTATACGTACCAAATGGAATAGAAGCCTCGGGAACAAAATGAACAATGCCATTTTCAGGACTACAGTTGAGCCTAGAAATAATCATATAACGTTAAGGAAGTCAAAAGGGTATGACAGGGGCTTCCCTGGTGGCGCGGTGGTTGAGAATCTGCCTGCTAATGCAGGGGACGCGGGTTCGAGCCCTGGTCTGGGAGGATCCCACGTGCCACGGAGCAACTGGGACCGTGAGCCACAACTGCTGAGCCTGCGCATCTGGAGCCTGTGCCACGCAACGGGAGGGGCCACGATACAGAGAGGCCCGCGCACCGCAATGAAGAGTGGCCCCCGCTTGCCGCAACTAGAGAAAGCCCTCGCACGAAACGAAGACCCAACACAGCTAAATAAATAGATAAATAAATAAATAAAGTAGCTATTAATTTTAAAAAAAGGGGATGACAAATATCCTATGATATCATTTATACATGTTATCCTAAGATTGCTACCAATGAACATATTTCCACAAAAAAAGACACTCACAGACTTATCAAATAAACTAATGGTTAGCCAAAATGAAAGGTGGGAGGATGGGTAAATTAGGACTATGGCGCTAACATACATATAGTAATGTTTGTTAAATGTATATAAACATATAACATATAAACTATATAATTTATATAATCACAATACCTTTAAAATATACATTCTGTAATCACATACATGCTAACAGGATCCGAAGATGAACAGACATATGTATGAATCATGGAGCAGATTCTGTACAGCCAATCAAAACACTCTAATCAAATTTACTCCGATAAGAAATAGAAATTAAATTTAAAAAACAAACATATGTAAGGAGACATAAAGTTCTGGGGGCTTGTCCCAGCACATTCCACTCTAGTTTACAACCTCGGAACACTACCTCCTGGAAGACTCTGTTGCCCTAGTAGCAAGAGTTGAGAACGTAATAATGCTGCCGCCTTGTGGCTGTTTCCCACAACAGCAGCTTTAAACCCAGTGCTAATGGTTGCTTACGAGTCACAAGGACTGCAGGGCTCTAAATGACACCTGCCCTCAAAAAAGGCCCTGGGGTAGGGAATAGGCAAGAAAATTCAACACATGAGAAATTTTTCAAGAAGTCAATATGAAGAGAGAAGTTGTACTCACTCTTTAACAAAAAAAGGACAAGAAGAAAAAGGGGATGCCTAAAGCTCAGTATAAGGAATTATTAGCCACATGCCTATCCAACCTCCAAAAAGGTTTCAGCTCACACAGGTCAAATGGCCATCAGCAAAAAGTCCACAAACTATAAATGCAGAAGGGGTTTTAGAGAACTCTGTACCTCCTAGCTCTGGTGGGATCTAAAGTGGTAACAGCACTAACAAAAACGGAATGGAGCTGCTTTACAAGGTAAAAACTGAGCTACCATATGATGCGACAGGGCACCTTTTGAGCCTATTAACTAAGACCACCAGAATCGGAAAGACAGAGGCAGGCAAATGTGCACTGCAGCAATATTGAAATAGCCAAGACATACAAGCAATAAAAAGGTCCATAAACAGATGAATGGACAAAGACCAAATGGTATACGTACCAAATGGAATAGTGGCCTCGCGAACAAAATGAACAATGCTGTTTTCAGGACTACAGTTGAGCCTAGAAATAATCATATAGGGTTAAGTAAGTCACAAGGGTATGACAAATATCCTATGATATCATTTATACATGTTATCCTAAGATTGCTACCAATGAACATATTTCCACAAAAAAAGACACTCACAGACTTATCAAATAAACTAATGGTTAGCCAAAATGAAAGGTGGGAGGTTGGGTAAATTAGGACTATGGCGTTTACATACATATACTAATGTATGTTAAATGTATATAAACATATAACAGATAAACTATATGAATTATATAATCACCAATACCTTTAAAATATACATTCTGTAATCACATACATGCTAACAGGATCCGAAGATGAACAGACATATGTATGAATCATTGAGCCGATTCTGTACAGCAGACAATCAAAACACTCTAATCAAGTTTACTCCGATAAGAAATAGAAATTAAATTTAAAAAACAAACATAAGTAAGGAGACATAAACTTCTCGGGGCTTCTCCCTGCACATTCCACTCTATTTTACAACCTCGGAACACTACCTAGAGGAAGACTGTGTTGCCCTAGTAACAAGAGTTGAGAACGTAATAATGCTGCCGCCTTGTGGCTGTTTCCCACAACAGCAGCTTTATACCCAGTGCCAATTGTTGCTTAATAGTCACAAGGACTGCAGGGCTCTAAATGACACCTGCCCTCAAAAAATGCCCTGCGGTAGGGAATAGGCAAGAAAATTCAAGACATGAGAAAATTTTCAAGAAGTCAATAAGAGGAGGGAAGTTGTACTCACTCTTTAAAAAAAAGGAAAAGAAAAAAAAGGACATGCCTAAACCTCAGTATAAGGAATTATAAGCCACAGGCAAATTCAAATTCAAAAAGGTTTCAGCTCACACCAGTCATGACCACCAGCAAAAAGTTTACAAACTATAAATGCTGAAGGGGTTTTAGAGAACTGTGTACCTTCTAGCTGCTGGTGGGATGTAAAGTGGTAACAGCACTAACGCAAACTTAATCGAGCTGCTTTACAAGGTAAAAACTGAGCTACCATATGATGCGGCAGGGCACCTTTTGGGCCTATAACCTAAGACCACCAGAATCGGAAAGACAGAGGCAGGCAAATGTGCACTGCAGCAATATTGAAATAGCCAAGAAATGGAAGCAAAAAAAGATCCATAAACAGATGAATGGACAAAGAAGAAGTGGTATATGGACAGAATGGAATAGTAGCCTCGGAAAAAAAATGAACAATGCCGTGTTCAGGACTACAGTTGAGCCTAGAAATAATCATATAAGGTTAAGTAAGTCAAAAAGGTATGACAAATATCCTATGATATCATTTATACATGTTATCCTAAGATTGCTACCAATGAACATATTTCCAGAAAAACAGACACTCACAGACTTATCAAATAAACTAATGGTTAGCCAAAATGAAAGGTGGGAGGATGGGTAAATTAGGACTATGGCGTTTACATACATATACTAATGTATGTTAAATGTATATAAACATATAACAGATAAACTATATGAATTATATAATCACCAATACCTTTAAAATATACATTGTGTAATCACATACATGCTAACAGGATCCGAAGATGAACAGACATATGTATGAATCATTGAGCAGATTCTGTACAGCCAGACAATCAAAACACTCTAATCAAGTTTACTCCGATAAGAAATAGAAATTAAATTTAAAAAACAAACATAAGTAAGGAGACATAAAGTTCTGGGGGCTTGTCCCAGCACATTCCACTCTAGTTTACAACCTCGGAACACTACCTCCAGGAAGACTCTGTTGCCCTAGTAACAAGAGTTGAGAACGTAATAATGCTGCCGCCTTGTGGCTGTTTCCCACAACAGCAGCTTTATACCCAGTGCCAATTGTTGCTTAATAGTCACAAGGACTGCAGGGCTCTAAATGACACCTGCCCTCAAAAAATGCCCTGCGGTAGGGAATAGGCAAAAAAATTCAAGACATGAGAAAATTTTCAAGAAGTCAATAAGAGGAGGGAAGTTGTACTCACTCTTTAAAAAAAGGAAAAGAAAAAAGAGGACATGCCTAAAGCTCAGTATAAGGAATTATTAGCCACAGGCAAATTCAAATTCAAAAAGGTTTCAGCTCACACCCATCATGACCATCAGCAAAAAGTCTACAAACTATAAATGCTGAAGGGGTTTTAGAGAACTGTGTACCTTCTAGCTGCTGGTGGGATGTAAAGTGATAACAGCTCTAACGCAAACTGAATCGAGCTGCTTTACAGGGTAAAAACTCAGCTACCATATGATGCGGCAGGGCACCTTTTGGGCCTATAACTTAAGACCACCAGAATCGGAAAGACAGAGGCAGGCAAATGTGCACTGCAGCAATATTGAAATAGCCAAGAAATGGAAACAAAAAAAGATCCATAAACAGATGAATGGACAAAGAAGAAGTGGTATATCGACAGAATGGAATAGTAGCCTCGGGAACAAAATGAACAATGCCGTGTTCAGGACTACAGTTGAGCCTAGAAATAATCATATAAGGTTAAGTAAGTCAAAAGGGTATGACAGGGGCTTCCCTGGTGGCGCAGTGGTTGAGAATCTGCCTGCTAATGCAGGGGACGCGGGTTCGAGCCCTGGTCTGGGAGGATCCCACGTGCCACGGAGCAACTGGGACCGTGAGCCACAACTGCTGAGCCTGCGCATCTGGAGCCTGTGACCCGTAACGGGAGGGGCCACGATAGTGAGAGGCCTGCGCACCGCAATGAAGAGTGGCTCCAGCTTGCCGCAACTAGAGAAAGCCCTCGCACGAAACGAAGACCCAACACAGCTAAATAAATAGATAAATAAATAAATAAATAAATAAAGTAGCTATTAATTTAAAAAAAAAAGGTATGACAAATATCCTATGATATCATTTACACATGTTATCCTAAGATTGCTACCAATGAACATATTTCCACAAAAAAAGACACTCACAGACTTATCAAATAAACTAATGGTTAGCCAAAATGAAAGGTGGGAGGATGGGTAAATTAGGACTATGGCGTTTACATACATATAGTAATGTTTGTTAAATGTATATAAACATATAACATATAAACTATATAAATTATATAATCACAATACCTTTAAAATATACATTCTGTAATCACATACATGCCAACAGGATCCGAAGATGCACAGACATATGTATGAATCATTGAGCAGATTCTGTACAGCCAGACAATCAAAACACTCTAATCAAATTTACTCCGATAAGAAATAGAAATTAAATTTAAAAAACAAACATAAGGAAGGAGACATAAAGTTCTGGGGGCTTGTCCCAGCACATTCCACTCTAGTTTACAACCTCGGAACACTACCTCCAGGAAGACTCTGTTGCCCTAGTAGCAAGAGTTGAGAACGTAATAATGCTGCCGCCTTGTGGCTGTTTCCCACAACAGCAGCTTTAAACCCAGTGCTAATGGTTGATTACGAGTCACAAGGACTGCAGTGCTCTAAATGACACCTGCCCTCAAAAAAGGCCCTGGGGTAGGGAATAGGCAAGAAAATTCAACACATGAGAAATTTTTCAAGAAGTCAATATGAAGAGGGAAGTTGTACTCACTCTTTAACAAAAAAAGGAAAAGAAGAAAAAGGGGATGCCTAAAGCTCAGTATAAGGAATGATTAGCCACATGCCTATCCAACCTCCAAAAAGGTTTCAGCTCACACAGGTCAAATGGCCATCAGCAAAAAGTCCACAAACTATAAATGCAGAAGGGGTTTTAGAGAACTCTGTACCTCCTAGCTCTGGTGGGATCTAAAGTGGTAACAGCACTAACAAAAACGGAATGGAGCTGCTTTAGAAGGTAAAAACTGAGCTACCATATGATGCGACAGGGCACCTTTTGAGCCTATTAACTAAGACCACCAGAATCGGAAAGACAGAGGCAGGCAAATGTGCACTGCAGCAATATTGAAATAGCCAAGACATGGAAGCAAAAAATGGTCCATAAACAGATGAATGGACAAAGACGAAGTGGTATACGTACCAAATGGAATAGAAGCCTCGGGAACAAAATGAACAATGCCATTTTCAGGACTACAGTTGAGCCTAGAAATAATCATATAACGTTAAGTAAGTCAAAAGGGTATGACAGGGGCTTCCCTGGTGGCGCGGTGGTTGAGAATCTGCCTGCTAATGCAGGGGATGCGGGTTCGAGCCCTGGTCTGGGAGGATCCCACGTGCCACGGAGCAACTGGGACCGTGAGCCACAACTGCTGAGCCTGCGCATCTGGAGCCTGTGCCACGCAACGGGAGGGTCCACGATACAGAGAGGCCCGCGCACTGCAATGAAGAGTGGCCCCCGCTTGCCGCAACTAGAGAAAGCCCTCGCACGAAACGAAGACCCAACACAGCTAAATAAATAGATAAATAAATAAATAAAGTAGCTATTAATTTTAAAAAAAGGGGATGACAAATATCCTATGATATCATTTATACATGTTATCCTAAGATTGCTACCAATGAACATATTTCCACAAAAAAAGACACTCACAGACTTATCAAATAAACTAATGGTTAGCCAAAATGAAAGGTGGGAGGATGGGTAAATTAGGACTATGGCGCTAACATACATATAGTAATGTTTGTTAAATGTATATAAACATATAACATATAAACTATATAATTTATATAATCACAATACCTTTAAAATATACATTCTGTAATCACATACATGCTAACAGGATCCGAAGATGAACAGACATATGTATGAATCATGGAGCAGATTCTGTACAGCCAGACAATCAAAACACTCTAATCAAATTTACTCCGATAAGAAATAGAAATTAAATTTAAAAAACAAACATATGTAAGGAGACATAAAGTTCTGGGGGCTTGTCCCAGCACATTCCACTCTAGTTTACAACCTCGGAACACTACCTCCTGGAAGACTCTGTTGCCCTAGTAGCAAGAGTTGAGAACGTAATAATGCTGCCGCCTTGTGGCTGTTTCCCACAACAGCAGCTTTAAACCCAGTGCTAATGGTTGCTTACGAGTCACAAGGACTGCAGGGCTCTAAATGACACCTGCCCTCAAAAAAGGCCCTGGGGTAGGGAATAGGCAAGAAAATTCAACACATGAGAAATTTTTCAGGAAGTCAATATGAAGAGGGAAGTTGTACTCACTCTTTATCAAAAATGGAAAAGAAAAAAAAGGATATGCATAAAGCTCAGTATAAGGAATTATTAGCCACATGCAAATTCAAATTCAAAAAGGTTTCAGCTCACACCAGTCATGACCATCAGCAAAAAGACTACAAACTATAAATGCAGAAGGGGTTTTAGAAAAATGTGTACCTTCTAGCCGCTGGTGGGATGTAAAGTGGTAACAGCACTAACGAAAACTGAATGGAGCTGCTACAAAGGTAAAAATTGAGCTACCATATGATGCGGCAGGGCACCTTTTGGGCCTATAACCTAAGACCACCAGAATCGGAAAGACAGAGGCAGGGAAATGTGAACTGCAACAACATTGATATAGCCAAGACATGGAAGCAAAAAAAGGTCCATAAACAGATTAATGGACAAAGACGAAGTGGTGTACGTACCAAATGGAATAGAAGCCTCGGGAACAAAATGAACAATGCCGCTTTCAGGACTACAGTTGAGCCTACAAATAGTCATATAAGGTTAAGTAAGTAAAAAGGGTATGACAGGGGCTTCCCTGGTGGCACAGTGGTTGAGAATCTGCCTGCTAATGCAGGGGACGCGGGTTCGAGCCCTGGTCTGGGAGGATCCCACGTGCCACGGAGCAACTGGGACCGTGAGCCACAACTGCTGAGCCTGCGCATCTGGAGCCTGTGCCACGCAACGGGAGGGGCCACGATACAGAGAGGCCCGCGCACCGCAATGAAGAGTGGCCCCCGCTTGCCGCAACTAGAGAAAGCCCTCGCACGAAACGAAGACCCAACACAGCTAAATAAATAGATAAATAAATAAATAAAGTAGCTATTAATTTTAAAAAAAGGGGATGACAAATATCCTATGATATCATTTATACATGTTATCCTAAGATTGCTACCAATGAACATATTTCCACAAAAAAAGACACTCACAGACTTATCAAATAAACTAATGGTTAGCCAAAATGAAAGGTGGGAGGATGGGTAAATTAGGACTATGGCGCTAACATACATATAGTAATGTTTGTTAAATGTATATAAACATATAACATATAAACTATATAATTTATATAATCACAATACCTTTAAAATATACATTCTGTAATCACATACATGCTAACAGGATCCGAAGATGAACAGACATATGTATGAATCATGGAGCAGATTCTGTACAGCCAATCAAAACACTCTAATCAAATTTACTCCGATAAGAAATAGAAATTAAATTTAAAAAACAAACATATGTAAGGAGACATAAAGTTCTGGGGGCTTGTCCCAGCACATTCCACTCTAGTTTACAACCTCGGAACACTACCTCCTGGAAGACTCTGTTGCCCTAGTAGCAAGAGTTGAGAACGTAATAATGCTGCCGCCTTGTGGCTGTTTCCCACAACAGCAGCTTTAAACCCAGTGCTAATGGTTGCTTACGAGTCACAAGGACTGCAGGGCTCTAAATGACACCTGCCCTCAAAAAAGGCCCTGGGGTAGGGAATAGGCAAGAAAATTCAACACATGAGAAATTTTTCAAGAAGTCAATATGAAGAGAGAAGTTGTACTCACTCTTTAACAAAAAAAGGACAAGAAGAAAAAGGGGATGCCTAAAGCTCAGTATAAGGAATTATTAGCCACATGCCTATCCAACCTCCAAAAAGGTTTCAGCTCACACAGGTCAAATGGCCATCAGCAAAAAGTCCACAAACTATAAATGCAGAAGGGGTTTTAGAGAACTCTGTACCTCCTAGCTCTGGTGGGATCTAAAGTGGTAACAGCACTAACAAAAACGGAATGGAGCTGCTTTACAAGGTAAAAACTGAGCTACCATATGATGCGACAGGGCACCTTTTGAGCCTATTAACTAAGACCACCAGAATCGGAAAGACAGAGGCAGGCAAATGTGCACTGCAGCAATATTGAAATAGCCAAGACATACAAGCAATAAAAAGGTCCATAAACAGATGAATGGACAAAGACCAAATGGTATACGTACCAAATGGAATAGTGGCCTCGCGAACAAAATGAACAATGCTGTTTTCAGGACTACAGTTGAGCCTAGAAATAATCATATAGGGTTAAGTAAGTCACAAGGGTATGACAAATATCCTATGATATCATTTATACATGTTATCCTAAGATTGCTACCAATGAACATATTTCCACAAAAAAAGACACTCACAGACTTATCAAATAAACTAATGGTTAGCCAAAATGAAAGGTGGGAGGTTGGGTAAATTAGGACTATGGCGTTTACATACATATACTAATGTATGTTAAATGTATATAAACATATAACAGATAAACTATATGAATTATATAATCACCAATACCTTTAAAATATACATTCTGTAATCACATACATGCTAACAGGATCCGAAGATGAACAGACATATGTATGAATCATTGAGCCGATTCTGTACAGCAGACAATCAAAACACTCTAATCAAGTTTACTCCGATAAGAAATAGAAATTAAATTTAAAAAACAAACATAAGTAAGGAGACATAAACTTCTCGGGGCTTCTCCCTGCACATTCCACTCTATTTTACAACCTCGGAACACTACCTAGAGGAAGACTGTGTTGCCCTAGTAACAAGAGTTGAGAACGTAATAATGCTGCCGCCTTGTGGCTGTTTCCCACAACAGCAGCTTTATACCCAGTGCCAATTGTTGCTTAATAGTCACAAGGACTGCAGGGCTCTAAATGACACCTGCCCTCAAAAAATGCCCTGCGGTAGGGAATAGGCAAGAAAATTCAAGACATGAGAAAATTTTCAAGAAGTCAATAAGAGGAGGGAAGTTGTACTCACTCTTTAAAAAAAAGGAAAAGAAAAAAAAGGACATGCCTAAACCTCAGTATAAGGAATTATAAGCCACAGGCAAATTCAAATTCAAAAAGGTTTCAGCTCACACCAGTCATGACCACCAGCAAAAAGTTTACAAACTATAAATGCTGAAGGGGTTTTAGAGAACTGTGTACCTTCTAGCTGCTGGTGGGATGTAAAGTGGTAACAGCACTAACGCAAACTTAATCGAGCTGCTTTACAAGGTAAAAACTGAGCTACCATATGATGCGGCAGGGCACCTTTTGGGCCTATAACCTAAGACCACCAGAATCGGAAAGACAGAGGCAGGCAAATGTGCACTGCAGCAATATTGAAATAGCCAAGAAATGGAAGCAAAAAAAGATCCATAAACAGATGAATGGACAAAGAAGAAGTGGTATATGGACAGAATGGAATAGTAGCCTCGGAAAAAAAATGAACAATGCCGTGTTCAGGACTACAGTTGAGCCTAGAAATAATCATATAAGGTTAAGTAAGTCAAAAAGGTATGACAAATATCCTATGATATCATTTATACATGTTATCCTAAGATTGCTACCAATGAACATATTTCCAGAAAAACAGACACTCACAGACTTATCAAATAAACTAATGGTTAGCCAAAATGAAAGGTGGGAGGATGGGTAAATTAGGACTATGGCGTTTACATACATATACTAATGTATGTTAAATGTATATAAACATATAACAGATAAACTATATGAATTATATAATCACCAATACCTTTAAAATATACATTGTGTAATCACATACATGCTAACAGGATCCGAAGATGAACAGACATATGTATGAATCATTGAGCAGATTCTGTACAGCCAGACAATCAAAACACTCTAATCAAGTTTACTCCGATAAGAAATAGAAATTAAATTTAAAAAACAAACATAAGTAAGGAGACATAAAGTTCTGGGGGCTTGTCCCAGCACATTCCACTCTAGTTTACAACCTCGGAACACTACCTCCAGGAAGACTCTGTTGCCCTAGTAACAAGAGTTGAGAACGTAATAATGCTGCCGCCTTGTGGCTGTTTCCCACAACAGCAGCTTTATACCCAGTGCCAATTGTTGCTTAATAGTCACAAGGACTGCAGGGCTCTAAATGACACCTGCCCTCAAAAAATGCCCTGCGGTAGGGAATAGGCAAAAAAATTCAAGACATGAGAAAATTTTCAAGAAGTCAATAAGAGGAGGGAAGTTGTACTCACTCTTTAAAAAAAGGAAAAGAAAAAAGAGGACATGCCTAAAGCTCAGTATAAGGAATTATTAGCCACAGGCAAATTCAAATTCAAAAAGGTTTCAGCTCACACCCATCATGACCATCAGCAAAAAGTCTACAAACTATAAATGCTGAAGGGGTTTTAGAGAACTGTGTACCTTCTAGCTGCTGGTGGGATGTAAAGTGATAACAGCTCTAACGCAAACTGAATCGAGCTGCTTTACAGGGTAAAAACTCAGCTACCATATGATGCGGCAGGGCACCTTTTGGGCCTATAACTTAAGACCACCAGAATCGGAAAGACAGAGGCAGGCAAATGTGCACTGCAGCAATATTGAAATAGCCAAGAAATGGAAACAAAAAAAGATCCATAAACAGATGAATGGACAAAGAAGAAGTGGTATATCGACAGAATGGAATAGTAGCCTCGGGAACAAAATGAACAATGCCGTGTTCAGGACTACAGTTGAGCCTAGAAATAATCATATAAGGTTAAGTAAGTCAAAAGGGTATGACAGGGGCTTCCCTGGTGGCGCAGTGGTTGAGAATCTGCCTGCTAATGCAGGGGACGCGGGTTCGAGCCCTGGTCTGGGAGGATCCCACGTGCCACGGAGCAACTGGGACCGTGAGCCACAACTGCTGAGCCTGCGCATCTGGAGCCTGTGACCCGTAACGGGAGGGGCCACGATAGTGAGAGGCCTGCGCACCGCAATGAAGAGTGGCTCCAGCTTGCCGCAACTAGAGAAAGCCCTCGCACGAAACGAAGACCCAACACAGCTAAATAAATAGATAAATAAATAAATAAATAAATAAAGTAGCTATTAATTTAAAAAAAAAAGGTATGACAAATATCCTATGATATCATTTACACATGTTATCCTAAGATTGCTACCAATGAACATATTTCCACAAAAAAAGACACTCACAGACTTATCAAATAAACTAATGGTTAGCCAAAATGAAAGGTGGGAGGATGGGTAAATTAGGACTATGGCGTTTACATACATATAGTAATGTTTGTTAAATGTATATAAACATATAACATATAAACTATATAAATTATATAATCACAATACCTTTAAAATATACATTCTGTAATCACATACATGCCAACAGGATCCGAAGATGCACAGACATATGTATGAATCATTGAGCAGATTCTGTACAGCCAGACAATCAAAACACTCTAATCAAATTTACTCCGATAAGAAATAGAAATTAAATTTAAAAAACAAACATAAGGAAGGAGACATAAAGTTCTGGGGGCTTGTCCCAGCACATTCCACTCTAGTTTACAACCTCGGAACACTACCTCCAGGAAGACTCTGTTGCCCTAGTAGCAAGAGTTGAGAACGTAATAATGCTGCCGCCTTGTGGCTGTTTCCCACAACAGCAGCTTTAAACCCAGTGCTAATGGTTGATTACGAGTCACAAGGACTGCAGTGCTCTAAATGACACCTGCCCTCAAAAAAGGCCCTGGGATAGGGAATAGGCAAGAAAATTCAACACATGAGAAATTTTTCAAGAAGTCAATATGAAGAGGGAAGTTGTACTCACTCTTTAACAAAAAAAGGAAAAGAAGAAAAAGGGGATGCCTAAAGCTCAGTATAAGGAATGATTAGCCACATGCCTATCCAACCTCCAAAAAGGTTTCAGCTCACACAGGTCAAATGGCCATCAGCAAAAAGTCCACAAACTATAAATGCAGAAGGGGTTTTAGAGAACTCTGTACCTCCTAGCTCTGGTGGGATCTAAAGTGGTAACAGCACTAACAAAAACGGAATGGAGCTGCTTTAGAAGGTAAAAACTGAGCTACCATATGATGCGACAGGGCACCTTTTGAGCCTATTAACTAAGACCACCAGAATCGGAAAGACAGAGGCAGGCAAATGTGCACTGCAGCAATATTGAAATAGCCAAGACATGGAAGCAAAAAATGGTCCATAAACAGATGAATGGACAAAGACGAAGTGGTATACGTACCAAATGGAATAGAAGCCTCGGGAACAAAATGAACAATGCCATTTTCAGGACTACAGTTGAGCCTAGAAATAATCATATAACGTTAAGTAAGTCAAAAGGGTATGACAGGGGCTTCCCTGGTGGCGCGGTGGTTGAGAATCTGCCTGCTAATGCAGGGGATGCGGGTTCGAGCCCTGGTCTGGGAGGATCCCACGTGCCACGGAGCAACTGGGACCGTGAGCCACAACTGCTGAGCCTGCGCATCTGGAGCCTGTGCCACGCAACGGGAGGGTCCACGATACAGAGAGGCCCGCGCACTGCAATGAAGAGTGGCCCCCGCTTGCCGCAACTAGAGAAAGCCCTCGCACGAAACGAAGACCCAACACAGCTAAATAAATAGATAAATAAATAAATAAAGTAGCTATTAATTTTAAAAAAAGGGGATGACAAATATCCTATGATATCATTTATACATGTTATCCTAAGATTGCTACCAATGAACATATTTCCACAAAAAAAGACACTCACAGACTTATCAAATAAACTAATGGTTAGCCAAAATGAAAGGTGGGAGGATGGGTAAATTAGGACTATGGCGCTAACATACATATAGTAATGTTTGTTAAATGTATATAAACATATAACATATAAACTATATAATTTATATAATCACAATACCTTTAAAATATACATTCTGTAATCACATACATGCTAACAGGATCCGAAGATGAACAGACATATGTATGAATCATGGAGCAGATTCTGTACAGCCAGACAATCAAAACACTCTAATCAAATTTACTCCGATAAGAAATAGAAATTAAATTTAAAAAACAAACATATGTAAGGAGACATAAAGTTCTGGGGGCTTGTCCCAGCACATTCCACTCTAGTTTACAACCTCGGAACACTACCTCCTGGAAGACTCTGTTGCCCTAGTAGCAAGAGTTGAGAACGTAATAATGCTGCCGCCTTGTGGCTGTTTCCCACAACAGCAGCTTTAAACCCAGTGCTAATGGTTGCTTACGAGTCACAAGGACTGCAGGGCTCTAAATGACACCTGCCCTCAAAAAAGGCCCTGGGGTAGGGAATAGGCAAGAAAATTCAACACATGAGAAATTTTTCAGGAAGTCAATATGAAGAGGGAAGTTGTACTCACTCTTTATCAAAAATGGAAAAGAAAAAAAAGGATATGCATAAAGCTCAGTATAAGGAATTATTAGCCACATGCAAATTCAAATTCAAAAAGGTTTCAGCTCACACCAGTCATGACCATCAGCAAAAAGACTACAAACTATAAATGCAGAAGGGGTTTTAGAAAAATGTGTACCTTCTAGCCGCTGGTGGGATGTAAAGTGGTAACAGCACTAACGAAAACTGAATGGAGCTGCTACAAAGGTAAAAATTGAGCTACCATATGATGCGGCAGGGCACCTTTTGGGCCTATAACCTAAGACCACCAGAATCGGAAAGACAGAGGCAGGGAAATGTGAACTGCAACAACATTGATATAGCCAAGACATGGAAGCAAAAAAAGGTCCATAAACAGATGAATGGACAAAGACGAAGTGGTGTACGTACCAAATGGAATAGAAGCCTCGGGAACAAAATGAACAATGCCGCTTTCAGGACTACAGTTGAGCCTACAAATAGTCATATAAGGTTAAGTAAGTAAAAAGGGTATGACAGGGGCTTCCCTGGTGGCGCAGTGGTTGAGAATCTGCCTGCTAATGCAGGGGACGCGGGTTCGAGCCCTGGTCTGGGAGGATCCCACGTGCCACGGAGCAACTGGGACCGTGAGACACAACTGCTGAGCCTGCGCATCTGGAGCCTGTGCCCCACAACGGGAGGGACCACGATAGTGAGAGGCCCGCACACCGCAATGAAGAGAGGCCCCCGCTTGCCGCAACTAGAGAAAGCCCTCGCACGAAACGAAGACCCAACACAGCTAAATAAATAGATAAATAAATAAATAAAGTAGCTATTAATTTAAAAAAATGGGTATGACAAATATCCTATGATATCATTTATACATGTTATCCTAAGATTGCTACCAATGAACATATTTCCACAAAAAAAGACACTCACAGACTTATCAAATAAACTAATGGTTAGCCAAAATGAAAGGTGGGAGGTTGGGTAAATTAGGACTATGGCGTTTACATACATATACTAATGTATGTTAAATGTATATAAACATATAACAGATAAACTATATGAATTATATAATCACCAATACCTTTAAAATATACATTCTGTAATCACATACATGCTAACAGGATCCGAAGATGAACAGACATATGTATGAATCATTGAGCCGATTCTGTACAGCAGACAATCAAAACACTCTAATCAAGTTTACTCCGATAAGAAATAGAAATTAAATTTAAAAAACAAACATAAGTAAGGAGACATAAACTTCTCGGGGCTTCTCCCTGCACATTCCACTCTATTTTACAACCTCGGAACACTACCTAGAGGAAGACTGTGTTGCCCTAGTAACAAGAGTTGAGAACGTAATAATGCTGCCGCCTTGTGGCTGTTTCCCACAACAGCAGCTTTATACCCAGTGCCAATTGTTGCTTAATAGTCACAAGGACTGCAGGGCTCTAAATGACACCTGCCCTCAAAAAATGCCCTGCGGTAGGGAATAGGCAAGAAAATTCAAGACATGAGAAAATTTTCAAGAAGTCAATAAGAGGAGGGAAGTTGTACTCACTCTTTAAAAAAAAGGAAAAGAAAAAAAAGGACATGCCTAAAGCTCAGTATAAGGAATTATAAGCCACAGGCAAATTCAAATTCAAAAAGGTTTCAGCTCACACCAGTCATGACCACCAGCAAAAAGTTTACAAACTATAAATGCTGAAGGGGTTTTAGAGAACTGTGTACCTTCTAGCTGCTGGTGGGATGTAAAGTGGTAACAGCACTAACGCAAACTGAATCGAGCTGCTTTACAAGGTAAAAACTGAGCTACCATATGATGCGGCAGGGCACCTTTTGGGCCTATAACCTAAGACCACCAGAATCGGAAAGACAGAGGCAGGCAAATGTGCACTGCAGCAATATTGAAATAGCCAAGAAATGGAAGCAAAAAAAGATCCATAAACAGATGAATGGACAAAGAAGAAGTGGTATATGGACAGAATGGAATAGTAGCCTCGGAAAAAAAATGAACAATGCCGTGTTCAGGACTACAGTTGAGCCTAGAAATAATCATATAAGGTTAAGTAAGTCAAAAAGGTATGACAAATATCCTATGATATCATTTATACATGTTATCCTAAGATTGCTACCAATGAACATATTTCCAGAAAAACAGACACTCACAGACTTATCAAATAAACTAATGGTTAGCCAAAATGAAAGGTGGGAGGATGGGTAAATTAGGACTATGGCGTTTACATACATATACTAATGTATGTTAAATGTATATAAACATATAACAGATAAACTATATGAATTATATAATCACCAATACCTTTAAAATATACATTGTGTAATCACATACATGCTAACAGGATCCGAAGATGAACAGACATATGTATGAATCATTGAGCCGATTCTGTACAGCCAGACAATCAAAACACTCTAATCAAATTTACTCCGATAAGAAATAGAAATTAAATTTAAAAAACAAACATATGTAAGGAGACATAAACTTCTCCGGGCTTCTCCCAGCACATTCCACTCTAATTTATAACCTCGGAACACTACCTAGAGGAAGACTCTGTTGCCCTAGTAACAAGAGTTGAGAACGTAATAATGCTGCCGCCTTGTGGCTGTTTCCCACAACAGCAGCTTTATACCCAGTGCCAATTGTTGCTTAATAGTCACAAGGACTGCAGGGCTCTAAATGACACCTGCCCTCAAAAAATGCCCTGCGGTAGGGAATAGGCAAAAAAATTCAAGACATGAGAAATTTTCAAGAAGTCAATAAGAGGAGGGAAGTTGTACTCACTCTTTAAAAAAAGGAAAAGAAAAAAGAGGACATGCCTAAAGCTCAGTATAAGGAATTATTAGCCACAGGCAAATTCAAATTCAAAAAGGTTTCAGCTCACACCAATCATGACCATCAGCAAAAAGTCTACAAACTATAAATGCTGAAGGGGTTTTAGAGAACTGTGTACCTTCTAGCTGCTGGTGGGATGTAAAGTGATAACAGCTCTAACGCAAACTGAATCGAGCTGCTTTACAGGGTAAAAACTGAGCTACCATATGATGCGGCAGGGCACCTTTTGGGCCTATAACTTAAGACCACCAGAATCGGAAAGACAGAGGCAGGCAAATGTGCACTGCAGCAATATTGAAATAGCCAAGAAATGGAAACAAAAAAAGATCCATAAACAGATGAATGGACAAAGAAGAAGTGGTATATCGACAGAATGGAATAGTAGCCTCGGGAACAAAATGAACAATGCCGTGTTCAGGACTACAGTTGAGCCTAGAAATAATCATATAAGGTTAAGTAAGTCAATAGGGTATGACAGGGGCTTCCCTGGTGGCGCAGTGGTTGAGAATCTGCCTGCTAATGCAGGGGACGCGGGTTCGAGCCCTGGTCTGGGAGGATCCCACGTGCCACGGAGCAACTGGGACCGTGAGCCACAACTGCTGAGCCTGCGCATCTGGAGCCTGTGACCCGTAACGGGAGGGGCCACGATAGTGAGAGGCCTGCGCACCGCAATGAAGAGTGGCTCCAGCTTGCCGCAACTAGAGAAAGCCCTCGCACGAAACGAAGACCCAACACAGCTAAATAAATAGATAAATAAATAAATAAATAAAGTAGCTATTAATTTAAAAAAAAAAGGTATGACAAATATCCTATGATATCATTTACACATGTTATCCTAAGATTGCTACCAATGAACATATTTCCACAAAAAAAGACACTCACAGACTTATCAAATAAACTAATGGTTAGCCAAAATGAAAGGTGGGAGGATGGGTAAATTAGGACTATGGCGTTTACATACATATAGTAATGTTTGTTAAATGTATATAAACATATAACATATAAACTATATAAATTATATAATCACAATACCTTTAAAATATACATTCTGTAATCACATACATGCCAACAGGATCCGAAGATGCACAGACATATGTATGAATCATTGAGCAGATTCTGTACAGCCAGACAATCAAAACACTCTAATCAAATTTACTCCGATAAGAAATAGAAATTAAATTTAAAAAACAAACATAAGTAAGGAGACATAAAGTTCTGGGGGCTTGTCCCAGCACATTCCACTCTAGTTTACAACCTCGGAACACTACCTCCAGGAAGACTCTGTTGCCCTAGTAACAAGAGTTGAGAACGTAATAATGCTGCCGCCTTGTGGCTGTTTCCCACAACAGCAGCTTTATACCCAGTGCCAATTGTTGCTTAATAGTCACAAGGACTGCAGGGCTCTAAATGACACCTGCCCTCAAAAAATGCCCTGCGGTAGGGAATAGGCAAGAAAATTCAAGACATGAGAAAATTTTCAAGAAGTCAATAAGAGGAGGGAAGTTGTACTCACGCTTTAAAAAAAAGGAAAAGTAAAAAAAGGACATGCCTAAAGCTCAGTATAAGGAATTATTAGCCATAGGCAAATTCAAATTCAAAAAGGTTTCAGCTCACACCAGTCATGACCATCAGCAAAAAGTCTACAAACTATAAATGCTGAAGGGGTTTTAGAGAACTGTGTACCTTCTAGCTGCTGGTGGGATGTAAAGTGGTAACAGCACTAACGCAAACTGAATCGAGCTGCTTTACAAGGTAAAAACTGAGCTACCATATGATGCGGCAGGGCACCTTTTGGGCCTATATCCTAAGACCACCAGAATCGGAAAGACAGAGGCAGGCAAATGTGCACTGCAGCCATATTGAAATAGCCAAGAAATGGAAGCAAAAAAAGATCCATAAACAGATGAATGGACAAAAAGAAAAGGTATATGGACAGCATGGAATAGTAGCCTCGGAAAAAAAATAAACAATGCCGTGTTCAGGACTACAGTTGAGCCTAGAAATAATCATATAAGGTTAAGTAAGTCAAAAAGGTATGACAAATATCCTCTGATATCATTTATACATGTTATCCTAAGATTGCTACCAATGAACATATTTCCACAAAAAAAGACACTCACAGACTTATCAAATAAACTAATTGTTAGCCAAAATGAAAGGTGGGAGGATGGGTAAATTAGGACTATGGGGTTAACATACATATAGTAATGTTTGTTAAATGTATATAAACAAAAAACATACAAACTATATAAATTATATAATCACAATACCTTTAAAATATACATTCTGTAATTCCATACATGCTAACATGATCCGAAGAGGAACAGACATATGTGTGAATCATTGCGTAGATTCTGTACAGCCAGACAATCAAAACACTCTAATCAAATTTACTCCGATAAGAAATAGAAATTAAATTTAAAAAACAAACATAAGTAAGGAGACATAAAGTTCTGGGGGCTTGTCCCAGCACATTCCACTCTAGTTTACAACCTCGGAACACTACCTCCAGGAAGACTGTGTTGCCCTAGTAACAAGAATTGAGAATGTAATAATGCTGCTGCCTTGTGGCTGTTTCCCACAACAGCAGCTTTAAACACACTGCTAATGGTTGCTTCATAGTCACAAGGATTGCAGGGCTCTAAATGACACCTGCCCTCAAGAAATGCCCTGGAGTGGGGAATAGGCAAGAAAATTCAACACATGAGAAATTTTTCAAGAAGTCAATATGAAGAGGGAAGTTGTACTCACTCTTTAACAAAAAAAGGAAAAGAAGAAAAAGGGGATGCCTAAAGCTCAGTATAAGGAATGATTAGCCACATGCCTATCCAACCTCCAAAAAGGTTTCAGCTCACACAGGTCAAATGGCCATCAGCAAAAAGTCCACAAACTATAAATGCAGAAGGGGTTTTAGAGAACTCTGTACCTCCTAGCTCTGGTGGGATCTAAAGTGGTAACAGCACTAACAAAAACGGAATGGAGCTGCTTTACAAGGTAAAAACTGAGCTACCATATGATGCGACAGGGCACCTTTTGAGCCTATTAACTAAGACCACCATAATCGGAAAGACAGAGACAGGCAAATGTGCACTGCAGCAATATTGAAATAGCCAAGACA
This sequence comes from Balaenoptera acutorostrata, assembly GCF_949987535.1. NCBI lineage: Eukaryota > Metazoa > Chordata > Mammalia > Artiodactyla > Balaenopteridae > Balaenoptera > Balaenoptera acutorostrata. The sequence continues at coordinate 124,900,579 of NC_080064.1, forward strand.
TACAAGCAAAAAAAAGGTCCATAAACAGATGAATGGACAAAGACGAAATGGTATACGTACCAAATGGAATAGTAGCTTCGGGAACAAAATAAACAATGCCGTTTTCAGGACTACAGTTGAGCCTAGAAATAATCATATAAGGTTAAGTAAGTCAAAAGGGTATGACAAATATCCTATGATATCATTTATACATGTTATCCTAAGATTGCTACCAATGAACATATTTCCACAAAAACAGACACTCACAGACTTATCAAATAAACTAATGGTTAGCCAAAATGAAAGGTGGGAGGATGGGTAAATTAGGACTATGGCGTTTACATACATATACTAATGTATGTTAAATGTATATAAACATATAACAGATAAACTATATGAATTATATAATCACCAATACCTTTAAAATATACATTGTGTAATCACATACATGCTAACAGGATCCGAAGATGAACAGACATATGTATGAATCATTGAGCCGATTCTGTACAGCCAGACAATCAAAACACTCTAATCAAATTTACTCCGATAAGAAATAGAAATTAAATTTAAAAAACAAACATATGTAAGGAGACATAAACTTCTCCGGGCTTCTCCCAGCACATTCCACTCTAATTTATAACCTCAGAACACTACCTAGAGGAAGACTCTGTTGCCCTAGTAACAAGAGTTGAGAACGTAATAATGCTGCCGCCTTGTGGCTGTTTCCCACAACAGCAGCTTTATACCCAGTGCCAATTGTTGCTTAATAGTCACAAGGACTGCAGGGCTCTAAATGACACCTGCCCTCAAAAAATGCCCTGCGGTAGGGAATAGGCAAAAAAATTCAAGACATGAGAAAATTTTCAAGAAGTCAATAAGAGGAGGGAAGTTGTACTCACTCTTTAAAAAAAAGGAAAAGAAAAAAGAGGACATGCCTAAAGCTCAGTATAAGGAATTATTAGCCACAGGCAAATTCAAATTCAAAAAGGTTTCAGCTCACACCAATCATGACCATCAGCAAAAAGTCTACAAACTATAAATGCTGAAGGGGTTTTAGAGAACTGTGTACCTTCTAGCTGCTGGTGGGATGTAAAGTGATAACAGCTCTAACGCAAACTGAATCGAGCTGCTTTACAGGGTAAAAACTGAGCTACCATATGATGCGGCAGGGCACCTTTTGGGCCTATAACTTAAGACCACCAGAATCGGAAAGACAGAGGCAGGCAAATGTGCACTGCAGCAATATTGAAATAGCCAAGAAATGGAAACAAAAAAAGATCCATAAACAGATGAATGGACAAAGAAGAAGTGGTATATCGACAGAATGGAATAGTAGCCTCGGGAACAAAATGAACAATGCCGTGTTCAGGACTACAGTTGAGCCTAGAAATAATCATATAAGGTTAAGTAAGTCAATAGGGTATGACAGGGGCTTCCCTGGTGGCGCAGTGGTTGAGAATCTGCCTGCTAATGCAGGGGACGCGGGTTCGAGCCCTGGTCTGGGAGGATCCCACGTGCCACGGAGCAACTGGGACCGTGAGCCACAACTGCTGAGCCTGCGCATCTGGAGCCTGTGACCCGTAACGGGAGGGGCCACGATAGTGAGAGGCCTGCGCACCGCAATGAAGAGTGGCTCCCGCTTGCCACAACTAGAGAAAGCCCTCGCACGAAACGAAGACCCAACACAGCTAAATAAATAGATAAATAAATAAATAAATAAATAAAGTAGCTATTAATTTAAAAAAAAAAGGTATGACAAATATCCTATGATATCATTTACACATGTTATCCTAAGATTGCTACCAATGAACATATTTCCACAAAAAAAGACACTCACAGACTTATCAAATAAACTAATGGTTAGCCAAAATGAAAGGTGGGAGGATGGGTAAATTAGGACTATGGCGTTTACATACATATAGTAATGTTTGTTAAATGTATATAAACAAATAACATATAAACTATATAAATTATATAATCACAATACCTTTAAAATATACATTCTGTAATCACATACATGCCAACAGGATCCGAAGATGCACAGACATATGTATGAATCATTGAGCAGATTCTGTACAGCCAGACAATCAAAACACTCTAATCAAATTTACTCCAATAAGAAATAGAAATTAAATTTAAAAAACAAACATAAGGAAGGAGACATAAAGTTCTGGGGGCTTGTCCCAGCACATTCCACTCTAGTTTACAACCTCGGAACACTACCTCCAGGAAGACTCTGTTGCCCTAGTAGCAAGAGTTGAGAACGTAATAATGCTGCCGCCTTGTGGCTGTTTCCCACAACAGCAGCTTTAAACCCACTGCTAATGGTTGCTTCATAGTCACAAGGATTGCAGGGCTCTAAATGACACCTGCCCTCAAGAAATGCCCTGGAGTGGGGAATAGGCAAGAAAATTCAACACATGAGAAATTTTTCAAGAAGTCAATATGAAGAGGGAAGTTGTACTCACTCTTTATCAAAAATGGAAAAGAAAAAAAGGATATGCTTAAAGCTCAGTATAAGGAATTATTAGCCACATGCAAATTCAAATTCAAAAAGGTTTCAGCTCACACCAATCATGACCATCAGCAAAAAGACTACAAACTATAAATGCAGAAGGGGTTTTAGAAAAATGTGTACCTTCTAGCCGCTGGTGGGATGTAAAGTGGTAACAGCACTAACGAAAACTGAATGGAGCTGCTACAAAGGTAAAAATTGAGCTACCATATGATGCGGCAGGGCACCTTTTGGGCCTATAACCTAAGACCACCAGAATCGGAAAGACAGAGGCAGGGAAATGTGAACTGCAACAACATTGATATAGCCAAGACATGGAAGCAAAAAAAGGTCCATAAACAGATTAATGGACAAAGACGAAGTGGTGTACGTACCAAATGGAATAGAAGCCTCGGGAACAAAATGAACAATGCCGCTTTCAGGACTACAGTTGAGCCTACAAATAGTCATATAAGGTTAAGTAAGTAAAAAGGGTATGACAGGGGCTTCCCTGGTGGCACAGTGGTTGAGAATCTGCCTGCTAATGCAGGGGACGCGGGTTCGAGCCCTGGTCTGGGAGGATCCCACGTGCCACGGAGCAACTGGGACCGTGAGACACAACTGCTGAGCCTGCGCATCTGGAGCCTGTGCCCCACAACGGGAGGGATCACGATAGTGAGAGGCCCGCACACCGCAATGAAGAGAGGCCCCCGCTTGCCGCAACTAGAGAAAGCCCTCGCACGAAACGAAGACCCAACACAGCTAAATAAATAGATAAATAAATAAATAAAGTAGCTATTAATTTAAAAAAATGGGTATGACAAATATCCTATGATATCATTTATACATGTTATCCTAAGATTGCTACCAATGAACATATTTCCACAAAAAAAGACACTCACAGACTTATCAAATAAACTAATGGTTAGCCAAAATGAAAGGTGGGAGGATGGGTAAATTAGGACTATGGCGTTTACATACATATAGTAATGTTTGTTTAATGTATATAAACATATAACATATAAACTATATAAATTATATAATCACAATACCTTTAAAATATACATTCTGTAATCACATACATGCTAACAGGATCCGAAGATGAACAGACATATGTATGAATCATTGGGCAGATTCTGTACATCCAGACAATCAAAACACTCTAATCAAATTTACTCCGATAAGAAATAGAAATTAAATTTAAAAAACAAACATAAGGAAGGAGACATAAAGTTCTGGGGGCTTGTCCCAGCACATTCCACTCTAGTTTACAACCTCGGAACACTACCTCCAGGAAGACTCTGTTGCCCTAGTAACAAGAGCTGAGAACGTAATAATGCTGCCGCCTTGTGGCTGTTTCCCACAACAGCAGCTTTAAACCCAGTGCTAATGGTTGCTTACGAGTCAAAGGACTGCAGGGCTCTAAATGACACCTGCCCTCAAAAAAGGCCCTGGGGTAGGGAATAGGCAAGAAAATTCAACACATGAGAAATTTTTCAAGAAGTCAATATGAAGAGGGAAGTTGTACTCACTCTTTAACAAAAAAAGGAAAAGAAGAAAAAGGGGATGCTTAAAGCTCAGTATAAGGAATGATTAGCCACATGCCTATCCAACCTCCAAAAAGGTTTCAGCTCACACAGGTCAAATGGCCATCAGCAAAAAGTCCACAAACTATAAATGCAGAAGGGGTTTTAGAGAACTCTGTACCTCCTAGCTCTGGTGGGATCTAAAGTGGTAACAGCACTAACAAAAACGGAATGGAGCTGCTTTAGAAGGTAAAAACTGAGCTACCATATGATGCGACAGGGCACCTTTTGAGCCTATTAACTAAGACCACCAGAATCGGAAAGACAGAGGCAGGCAAATGTGCACTGCAGCAATATTGAAATAGCCAAGACATGGAAGCAAAAAAAAGATCCATAAACAGATGAATGGACAAAGACGAAGTGGTGTACGTAGCAAATGGAATAGAAGCCTCGGGAACAAAATGAACAATGCCTTTTTCAGGACTACAGTTGAGCCTAGAAATAATCATATAAGGTTAAGTAAGTCAAAAGGGTATGACAGGGGCTTCCCTGGTGGCGCAGTGATTGAGAATCTGCCTGCTAATGCAGGGGACGCGGGTTCGAGCCCTGGTCTGGGAGGATCCCACGTGCCACGGAGCAACTGGGACCGTGAGCCACAACTGCTGAGCCTGCACATCTGGAGCCTGTGCCCCGCAAGGGGAGGGGCCACGATAGTGAGAGGCCCGCGCACCGCAATGAAGAGTGGCCCCCGCTTGCCGCAACTAGAGAAAGCCCTCGCACGAAACGAAGACCCAACACAGCTAAATAAATAGATAAATAAATAAATAAATAAATAAATAAAGTAGCTATTAATTTAAAAAAAAGGGTATGACAAATATCCTATGATATCATTTATACATGTTATCCTAAGATTGCTACCAATGAACATATTTCCACAAAAAAAGACACTCACAGACTTATCAAATAAACTAATGGTTAGCCAAAATGAAAGGTGGGAGGATGGGTAAATTAGGACTATGGCGTTTACATACATATACTAATGTATGTTAAATGTATATAAACATATAACAGATAAACTATATGAATTATATAATCACCAATACCTTTAAAATATACATTGTGTAATCACATACATGCTAACAGGATCCGAAGATGAACAGACATATGTATGAATCATTGAGCCGATTCTGTACAGCCAGACAATCAAAACACTCTAATCAAATTTACTCCGATAAGAAATAGAAATTAAATTTAAAAAACAAACATAAGTAAGGAGAGATAAAGTTCTGGGGGCTTGTCCCAGCACATTCCACTCTAGTTTACAACCTCGGAACACTACCTCCAGGAAGACTCTGTTGCCCTAGTAACAAGAGTTGAGAACGTAATAATGCTGCCGCCTTGTGGCTGTTTCCCACAACAGCAGCTTTATACCCAGTGCCAATTGTTGCTTAATAGTCACAAGGACTGCAGGGCTCTAAATGACACCTGCCCTCAAAAAATGCCCTGCGGTAGGGAATAGGCAAGAAAATTCAAGACATGAGAAAATTTTCAAGAAGTCAATAAGAGGAGCGAAGTTGTACTCACGCTTTAAAAAAAAGGAAAAGTAAAAAAAGGACATGCCTAAAGCTCAGTATAAGGAATTATTAGCCATAGGCAAATTCAAATTCAAAAAGGTTTCAGCTCACACCAGTCATGACCATCAGCAAAAAGTCTAGAAACTATAAATGCTGAAGGGGTTTTAGAGAACTGTGTACCTTCTAGCTGCTGGTGGGATGTAAAGTGGTAACAGCACTAACGCAAACTGAATCGAGCTGCTTTACAAGGTAAAAACTGAGCTACCATATGATGCGGCAGGGCACCTTTTGGGCCTATAACCTAAGACCACCAGAATCGGAAAGAGAGAGGCAGGCAAATGTGCACTGCAGCCATATTGAAATAGCCAAGAAATGGAAGCAAAAAAAGATCCATAAACAGATGAATGGACAAAAAGAAGAGGTATATGGACAGCATGGAATAGTAGCCTCGGAAAAAAAATAAACAATGCCGTGTTCAGGACTACAGTTGAGCCTAGAAATAATCATATAAGGTTAAGTAAGTCAAAAAGGTATGACAAATATCCTATGATATCATTTATACATGTTATCCTAAGATTGCTACCAATGAACATATTTCCACAAAAAAAGACACTCACAGACTTATCAAATAAACTAATTGTTAGCCAAAATGAAAGGTGGGAGGATGGGTAAATTAGGACTATGGGGTTAACATACATATAGTAATGTTTGTTAAATGTATATAAACAAAAAACATACAAACTATATAAATTATATAATCACAATACCTTTAAAATATACATTCTGTAATTCCATACATGCTAACATGATCCGAAGAGGAACAGACATATGTGTGAATCATTGCGTAGATTCTGTACAGCCAGACAATCAAAACACTCTAATCAAATTTACTCCGATAAGAAATAGAAATTAAATTTAAAAAACAAACTTAAGTAAGGAGACATAAAGTTCTGGGGGCTTGTCCCAGCACATTCCACTCTAGTTTACAACCTCGGAACACTACCTCCAGGAAGACTCTGTTGCCCTAGTAACAAGAATTGAGAATGTAATAATGCTGCTGCCTTGTGGCTGTTTCCCACAACAGCAGCTTTAAACACACTGCTAATGGTTGCTTCATAGTCACAAGGATTGCAGGGCTCTAAATGACACCTGCCCTCAAGAAATGCCCTGGAGTGGGGAATAGGCAAGAAAATTCAACACATGAGAAATTTTTCAAGAAGTCAATATGAAGAGGGAAGTTGTACTCACTCTTTATCAAAAAAAGGAAAAGAAAAAAAAGGACATGCTTAAAGCTCAGTATAAGGAATTATTAGCCACATGCAAATTCAAATTCAAAAAGGTTTCAGCTCACACCAGTCATGACCATCAGCAAAAAGACTACAAACTATAAATGCTTAAGGGGTTTGAGAAAAATGTGTACCTTCTAGCTGCTCGTGGGATGTAAAGTGGTAACAGCACTAACGAAAACTGAATGGAGCTGCTTTACAACGTAAAAACTGAGCTACCATATGATGCGACAGGGCACCTTTTCAGCCTATTAACTAAGACCACCAGAATCGGAAAGACAGAGGCAGGCAAATGTGCACTGCAGCAATATTGAAATAGCCAAGACATGGAAGCAAAAAAAGGTCCATAAACAGATGAATGGACAAAGACGAAGTGGTATACGTACCAAATGGAATAGAAGCCTCGGGAACAAAATGAACAATGCCATTTTCAGGACTACAGTTGAGCCTAGAAATAATCATATAACGTTAAGGAAGTCAAAAGGGTATGACAGGGGCTTCCCTGGTGGCGCGGTGGTTGAGAATCTGCCTGCTAATGCAGGGGACGCGGGTTCGAGCCCTGGTCTGGGAGGATCCCACGTGCCACGGAGCAACTGGGACCGTGAGCCACAACTGCTGAGCCTGCGCATCTGGAGCCTGTGCCACGCAACGGGAGGGGCCACGATACAGAGAGGCCCGCGCACCGCAATGAAGAGTGGCCCCCGCTTGCCGCAACTAGAGAAAGCCCTCGCACGAAACGAAGACCCAACACAGCTAAATAAATAGATAAATAAATAAATAAAGTAGCTATTAATTTTAAAAAAAGGGGATGACAAATATCCTATGATATCATTTATACATGTTATCCTAAGATTGCTACCAATGAACATATTTCCACAAAAAAAGACACTCACAGACTTATCAAATAAACTAATGGTTAGCCAAAATGAAAGGTGGGAGGATGGGTAAATTAGGACTATGGCGCTAACATACATATAGTAATGTTTGTTAAATGTATATAAACATATAACATATAAACTATATAATTTATATAATCACAATACCTTTAAAATATACATTCTGTAATCACATACATGCTAACAGGATCCGAAGATGAACAGACATATGTATGAATCATGGAGCAGATTCTGTACAGCCAATCAAAACACTCTAATCAAATTTACTCCGATAAGAAATAGAAATTAAATTTAAAAAACAAACATATGTAAGGAGACATAAAGTTCTGGGGGCTTGTCCCAGCACATTCCACTCTAGTTTACAACCTCGGAACACTACCTCCTGGAAGACTCTGTTGCCCTAGTAGCAAGAGTTGAGAACGTAATAATGCTGCCGCCTTGTGGCTGTTTCCCACAACAGCAGCTTTAAACCCAGTGCTAATGGTTGCTTACGAGTCACAAGGACTGCAGGGCTCTAAATGACACCTGCCCTCAAAAAAGGCCCTGGGGTAGGGAATAGGCAAGAAAATTCAACACATGAGAAATTTTTCAAGAAGTCAATATGAAGAGAGAAGTTGTACTCACTCTTTAACAAAAAAAGGACAAGAAGAAAAAGGGGATGCCTAAAGCTCAGTATAAGGAATTATTAGCCACATGCCTATCCAACCTCCAAAAAGGTTTCAGCTCACACAGGTCAAATGGCCATCAGCAAAAAGTCCACAAACTATAAATGCAGAAGGGGTTTTAGAGAACTCTGTACCTCCTAGCTCTGGTGGGATCTAAAGTGGTAACAGCACTAACAAAAACGGAATGGAGCTGCTTTACAAGGTAAAAACTGAGCTACCATATGATGCGACAGGGCACCTTTTGAGCCTATTAACTAAGACCACCAGAATCGGAAAGACAGAGGCAGGCAAATGTGCACTGCAGCAATATTGAAATAGCCAAGACATACAAGCAATAAAAAGGTCCATAAACAGATGAATGGACAAAGACCAAATGGTATACGTACCAAATGGAATAGTGGCCTCGCGAACAAAATGAACAATGCTGTTTTCAGGACTACAGTTGAGCCTAGAAATAATCATATAGGGTTAAGTAAGTCACAAGGGTATGACAAATATCCTATGATATCATTTATACATGTTATCCTAAGATTGCTACCAATGAACATATTTCCACAAAAAAAGACACTCACAGACTTATCAAATAAACTAATGGTTAGCCAAAATGAAAGGTGGGAGGTTGGGTAAATTAGGACTATGGCGTTTACATACATATACTAATGTATGTTAAATGTATATAAACATATAACAGATAAACTATATGAATTATATAATCACCAATACCTTTAAAATATACATTCTGTAATCACATACATGCTAACAGGATCCGAAGATGAACAGACATATGTATGAATCATTGAGCCGATTCTGTACAGCAGACAATCAAAACACTCTAATCAAGTTTACTCCGATAAGAAATAGAAATTAAATTTAAAAAACAAACATAAGTAAGGAGACATAAACTTCTCGGGGCTTCTCCCTGCACATTCCACTCTATTTTACAACCTCGGAACACTACCTAGAGGAAGACTGTGTTGCCCTAGTAACAAGAGTTGAGAACGTAATAATGCTGCCGCCTTGTGGCTGTTTCCCACAACAGCAGCTTTATACCCAGTGCCAATTGTTGCTTAATAGTCACAAGGACTGCAGGGCTCTAAATGACACCTGCCCTCAAAAAATGCCCTGCGGTAGGGAATAGGCAAGAAAATTCAAGACATGAGAAAATTTTCAAGAAGTCAATAAGAGGAGGGAAGTTGTACTCACTCTTTAAAAAAAAGGAAAAGAAAAAAAAGGACATGCCTAAACCTCAGTATAAGGAATTATAAGCCACAGGCAAATTCAAATTCAAAAAGGTTTCAGCTCACACCAGTCATGACCACCAGCAAAAAGTTTACAAACTATAAATGCTGAAGGGGTTTTAGAGAACTGTGTACCTTCTAGCTGCTGGTGGGATGTAAAGTGGTAACAGCACTAACGCAAACTGAATCGAGCTGCTTTACAAGGTAAAAACTGAGCTACCATATGATGCGGCAGGGCACCTTTTGGGCCTATAACCTAAGACCACCAGAATCGGAAAGACAGAGGCAGGCAAATGTGCACTGCAGCAATATTGAAATAGCCAAGAAATGGAAGCAAAAAAAGATCCATAAACAGATGAATGGACAAAGAAGAAGTGGTATATGGACAGAATGGAATAGTAGCCTCGGAAAAAAAATGAACAATGCCGTGTTCAGGACTACAGTTGAGCCTAGAAATAATCATATAAGGTTAAGTAAGTCAAAAAGGTATGACAAATATCCTATGATATCATTTATACATGTTATCCTAAGATTGCTACCAATGAACATATTTCCAGAAAAACAGACACTCACAGACTTATCAAATAAACTAATGGTTAGCCAAAATGAAAGGTGGGAGGATGGGTAAATTAGGACTATGGCGTTTACATACATATACTAATGTATGTTAAATGTATATAAACATATAACAGATAAACTATATGAATTATATAATCACCAATACCTTTAAAATATACATTGTGTAATCACATACATGCTAACAGGATCCGAAGATGAACAGACATATGTATGAATCATTGAGCAGATTCTGTACAGCCAGACAATCAAAACACTCTAATCAAGTTTACTCCGATAAGAAATAGAAATTAAATTTAAAAAACAAACATAAGTAAGGAGAGATAAAGTTCTGGGGGCTTGTCCCAGCACATTCCACTCTAGTTTACAACCTCGGAACACTACCTCCAGGAAGACTCTGTTGCCCTAGTAACAAGAGTTGAGAACGTAATAATGCTGCCGCCTTGTGGCTGTTTCCCACAACAGCAGCTTTATACCCAGTGCCAATTGTTGCTTAATAGTCACAAGGACTGCAGGGCTCTAAATGACACCTGCCCTCAAAAAATGCCCTGCGGTAGGGAATAGGCAAGAAAATTCAAGACATGAGAAAATTTTCAAGAAGTCAATAAGAGGAGCGAAGTTGTACTCACGCTTTAAAAAAAAGGAAAAGTAAAAAAAGGACATGCCTAAAGCTCAGTATAAGGAATTATTAGCCATAGGCAAATTCAAATTCAAAAAGGTTTCAGCTCACACCAGTCATGACCATCAGCAAAAAGTCTAGAAACTATAAATGCTGAAGGGGTTTTAGAGAACTGTGTACCTTCTAGCTGCTGGTGGGATGTAAAGTGGTAACAGCACTAACGCAAACTGAATCGAGCTGCTTTACAAGGTAAAAACTGAGCTACCATATGATGCGGCAGGGCACCTTTTGGGCCTATAACCTAAGACCACCAGAATCGGAAAGAGAGAGGCAGGCAAATGTGCACTGCAGCCATATTGAAATAGCCAAGAAATGGAAGCAAAAAAAGATCCATAAACAGATGAATGGACAAAAAGAAGAGGTATATGGACAGCATGGAATAGTAGCCTCGGAAAAAAAATAAACAATGCCGTGTTCAGGACTACAGTTGAGCCTAGAAATAATCATATAAGGTTAAGTAAGTCAAAAAGGTATGACAAATATCCTATGATATCATTTATACATGTTATCCTAAGATTGCTACCAATGAACATATTTCCACAAAAAAAGACACTCACAGACTTATCAAATAAACTAATTGTTAGCCAAAATGAAAGGTGGGAGGATGGGTAAATTAGGACTATGGGGTTAACATACATATAGTAATGTTTGTTAAATGTATATAAACAAAAAACATACAAACTATATAAATTATATAATCACAATACCTTTAAAATATACATTCTGTAATTCCATACATGCTAACATGATCCGAAGAGGAACAGACATATGTGTGAATCATTGCGTAGATTCTGTACAGCCAGACAATCAAAACACTCTAATCAAATTTACTCCGATAAGAAATAGAAATTAAATTTAAAAAACAAACTTAAGTAAGGAGACATAAAGTTCTGGGGGCTTGTCCCAGCACATTCCACTCTAGTTTACAACCTCGGAACACTACCTCCAGGAAGACTCTGTTGCCCTAGTAACAAGAATTGAGAATGTAATAATGCTGCTGCCTTGTGGCTGTTTCCCACAACAGCAGCTTTATACCCAGTGCCAATTGTTGCTTAATAGTCACAAGGACTGCAGGGCTCTAAATGACACCTGCCCTCAAAAAATGCCCTGCGGTAGGGAATAGGCAAGAAAATTCAAGACATGAGAAAATTTTCAAGAAGTCAATAAGAGGAGCGAAGTTGTACTCACGCTTTAAAAAAAAGGAAAAGTAAAAAAAGGACATGCCTAAAGCTCAGTATAAGGAATTATTAGCCATAGGCAAATTCAAATTCAAAAAGGTTTCAGCTCACACCAGTCATGACCATCAGCAAAAAGTCTAGAAACTATAAATGCTGAAGGGGTTTTAGAGAACTGTGTACCTTCTAGCTGCTGGTGGGATGTAAAGTGGTAACAGCACTAACGCAAACTGAATCGAGCTGCTTTACAAGGTAAAAACTGAGCTACCATATGATGCGGCAGGGCACCTTTTGGGCCTATAACCTAAGACCACCAGAATCGGAAAGAGAGAGGCAGGCAAATGTGCACTGCAGCCATATTGAAATAGCCAAGAAATGGAAGCAAAAAAAGATCCATAAACAGATGAATGGACAAAAAGAAGAGGTATATGGACAGCATGGAATAGTAGCCTCGGAAAAAAAATAAACAATGCCGTGTTCAGGACTACAGTTGAGCCTAGAAATAATCATATAAGGTTAAGTAAGTCAAAAAGGTATGACAAATATCCTATGATATCATTTATACATGTTATCCTAAGATTGCTACCAATGAACATATTTCCACAAAAAAAGACACTCACAGACTTATCAAATAAACTAATTGTTAGCCAAAATGAAAGGTGGGAGGATGGGTAAATTAGGACTATGGGGTTAACATACATATAGTAATGTTTGTTAAATGTATATAAACAAAAAACATACAAACTATATAAATTATATAATCACAATACCTTTAAAATATACATTCTGTAATTCCATACATGCTAACATGATCCGAAGAGGAACAGACATATGTGTGAATCATTGCGTAGATTCTGTACAGCCAGACAATCAAAACACTCTAATCAAATTTACTCCGATAAGAAATAGAAATTAAATTTAAAAAACAAACTTAAGTAAGGAGACATAAAGTTCTGGGGGCTTGTCCCAGCACATTCCACTCTAGTTTACAACCTCGGAACACTACCTCCAGGAAGACTCTGTTGCCCTAGTAACAAGAATTGAGAATGTAATAATGCTGCTGCCTTGTGGCTGTTTCCCACAACAGCAGCTTTAAACACACTGCTAATGGTTGCTTCATAGTCACAAGGATTGCAGGGCTCTAAATGACACCTGCCCTCAAGAAATGCCCTGGAGTGGGGAATAGGCAAGAAAATTCAACACATGAGAAATTTTTCAAGAAGTCAATATGAAGAGGGAAGTTGTACTCACTCTTTATCAAAAAAAGGAAAAGAAAAAAAAGGACATGCTTAAAGCTCAGTATAAGGAATTATTAGCCACATGCAAATTCAAATTCAAAAAGGTTTCAGCTCACACCAGTCATGACCATCAGCAAAAAGACTACAAACTATAAATGCTTAAGGGGTTTGAGAAAAATGTGTACCTTCTAGCTGCTCGTGGGATGTAAAGTGGTAACAGCACTAACGAAAACTGAATGGAGCTGCTTTACAACGTAAAAACTGAGCTACCATATGATGCGACAGGGCACCTTTTCAGCCTATTAACTAAGACCACCAGAATCGGAAAGACAGAGGCAGGCAAATGTGCACTGCAGCAATATTGAAATAGCCAAGACATGGAAGCAAAAAAAGGTCCATAAACAGATGAATGGACAAAGACGAAGTGGTATACGTACCAAATGGAATAGAAGCCTCGGGAACAAAATGAACAATGCCATTTTCAGGACTACAGTTGAGCCTAGAAATAATCATATAACGTTAAGGAAGTCAAAAGGGTATGACAGGGGCTTCCCTGGTGGCGCGGTGGTTGAGAATCTGCCTGCTAATGCAGGGGACGCGGGTTCGAGCCCTGGTCTGGGAGGATCCCACGTGCCACGGAGCAACTGGGACCGTGAGCCACAACTGCTGAGCCTGCGCATCTGGAGCCTGTGCCACGCAACGGGAGGGGCCACGATACAGAGAGGCCCGCGCACCGCAATGAAGAGTGGCCCCCGCTTGCCGCAACTAGAGAAAGCCCTCGCACGAAACGAAGACCCAACACAGCTAAATAAATAGATAAATAAATAAATAAAGTAGCTATTAATTTTAAAAAAAGGGGATGACAAATATCCTATGATATCATTTATACATGTTATCCTAAGATTGCTACCAATGAACATATTTCCACAAAAAAAGACACTCACAGACTTATCAAATAAACTAATGGTTAGCCAAAATGAAAGGTGGGAGGATGGGTAAATTAGGACTATGGCGCTAACATACATATAGTAATGTTTGTTAAATGTATATAAACATATAACATATAAACTATATAATTTATATAATCACAATACCTTTAAAATATACATTCTGTAATCACATACATGCTAACAGAATCCGAAGATGAACAGACATATGTATGAATCATGGAGCAGATTCTGTACAGCCAATCAAAACACTCTAATCAAATTTACTCCGATAAGAAATAGAAATTAAATTTAAAAAACAAACATATGTAAGGAGACATAAAGTTCTGGGGGCTTGTCCCAGCACATTCCACTCTAGTTTACAACCTCGGAACACTACCTCCTGGAAGACTCTGTTGCCCTAGTAGCAAGAGTTGAGAACGTAATAATGCTGCCGCCTTGTGGCTGTTTCCCACAACAGCAGCTTTAAACCCAGTGCTAATGGTTGCTTACGAGTCACAAGGACTGCAGGGCTCTAAATGACACCTGCCCTCAAAAAAGGCCCTGGGGTAGGGAATAGGCAAGAAAATTCAACACATGAGAAATTTTTCAAGAAGTCAATATGAAGAGAGAAGTTGTACTCACTCTTTAACAAAAAAAGGACAAGAAGAAAAAGGGGATGCCTAAAGCTCAGTATAAGGAATTATTAGCCACATGCCTATCCAACCTCCAAAAAGGTTTCAGCTCACACAGGTCAAATGGCCATCAGCAAAAAGTCCACAAACTATAAATGCAGAAGGGGTTTTAGAGAACTCTGTACCTCCTAGCTCTGGTGGGATCTAAAGTGGTAACAGCACTAACAAAAACGGAATGGAGCTGCTTTACAAGGTAAAAACTGAGCTACCATATGATGCGACAGGGCACCTTTTGAGCCTATTAACTAAGACCACCAGAATCGGAAAGACAGAGGCAGGCAAATGTGCACTGCAGCAATATTGAAATAGCCAAGACATACAAGCAATAAAAAGGTCCATAAACAGATGAATGGACAAAGACCAAATGGTATACGTACCAAATGGAATAGTGGCCTCGCGAACAAAATGAACAATGCTGTTTTCAGGACTACAGTTGAGCCTAGAAATAATCATATAGGGTTAAGTAAGTCACAAGGGTATGACAAATATCCTATGATATCATTTATACATGTTATCCTAAGATTGCTACCAATGAACATATTTCCACAAAAAAAGACACTCACAGACTTATCAAATAAACTAATGGTTAGCCAAAATGAAAGGTGGGAGGTTGGGTAAATTAGGACTATGGCGTTTACATACATATACTAATGTATGTTAAATGTATATAAACATATAACAGATAAACTATATGAATTATATAATCACCAATACCTTTAAAATATACATTCTGTAATCACATACATGCTAACAGGATCCGAAGATGAACAGACATATGTATGAATCATTGAGCCGATTCTGTACAGCAGACAATCAAAACACTCTAATCAAGTTTACTCCGATAAGAAATAGAAATTAAATTTAAAAAACAAACATAAGTAAGGAGACATAAACTTCTCGGGGCTTCTCCCTGCACATTCCACTCTATTTTACAACCTCGGAACACTACCTAGAGGAAGACTGTGTTGCCCTAGTAACAAGAGTTGAGAACGTAATAATGCTGCCGCCTTGTGGCTGTTTCCCACAACAGCAGCTTTATACCCAGTGCCAATTGTTGCTTAATAGTCACAAGGACTGCAGGGCTCTAAATGACACCTGCCCTCAAAAAATGCCCTGCGGTAGGGAATAGGCAAGAAAATTCAAGACATGAGAAAATTTTCAAGAAGTCAATAAGAGGAGGGAAGTTGTACTCACTCTTTAAAAAAAAGGAAAAGAAAAAAAAGGACATGCCTAAACCTCAGTATAAGGAATTATAAGCCACAGGCAAATTCAAATTCAAAAAGGTTTCAGCTCACACCAGTCATGACCACCAGCAAAAAGTTTACAAACTATAAATGCTGAAGGGGTTTTAGAGAACTGTGTACCTTCTAGCTGCTGGTGGGATGTAAAGTGGTAACAGCACTAACGCAAACTGAATCGAGCTGCTTTACAAGGTAAAAACTGAGCTACCATATGATGCGGCAGGGCACCTTTTGGGCCTATAACCTAAGACCACCAGAATCGGAAAGACAGAGGCAGGCAAATGTGCACTGCAGCAATATTGAAATAGCCAAGAAATGGAAGCAAAAAAAGATCCATAAACAGATGAATGGACAAAGAAGAAGTGGTATATGGACAGAATGGAATAGTAGCCTCGGAAAAAAAATGAACAATGCCGTGTTCAGGACTACAGTTGAGCCTAGAAATAATCATATAAGGTTAAGTAAGTCAAAAAGGTATGACAAATATCCTATGATATCATTTATACATGTTATCCTAAGATTGCTACCAATGAACATATTTCCAGAAAAACAGACACTCACAGACTTATCAAATAAACTAATGGTTAGCCAAAATGAAAGGTGGGAGGATGGGTAAATTAGGACTATGGCGTTTACATACATATACTAATGTATGTTAAATGTATATAAACATATAACAGATAAACTATATGAATTATATAATCACCAATACCTTTAAAATATACATTGTGTAATCACATACATGCTAACAGGATCCGAAGATGAACAGACATATGTATGAATCATTGAGCAGATTCTGTACAGCCAGACAATCAAAACACTCTAATCAAGTTTACTCCGATAAGAAATAGAAATTAAATTTAAAAAACAAACATAAGTAAGGAGAGATAAAGTTCTGGGGGCTTGTCCCAGCACATTCCACTCTAGTTTACAACCTCGGAACACTACCTCCAGGAAGACTCTGTTGCCCTAGTAACAAGAGTTGAGAACGTAATAATGCTGCCGCCTTGTGGCTGTTTCCCACAACAGCAGCTTTATACCCAGTGCCAATTGTTGCTTAATAGTCACAAGGACTGCAGGGCTCTAAATGACACCTGCCCTCAAAAAATGCCCTGCGGTAGGGAATAGGCAAAAAAATTCAAGACATGAGAAAATTTTCAAGAAGTCAATAAGAGGAGGGAAGTTGTACTCACTCTTTAAAAAAAGGAAAAGAAAAAAGAGGACATGCCTAAAGCTCAGTATAAGGAATTATTAGCCACAGGCAAATTCAAATTCAAAAAGGTTTCAGCTCACACCCATCATGACCATCAGCAAAAAGTCTACAAACTATAAATGCTGAAGGGGTTTTAGAGAACTGTGTACCTTCTAGCTGCTGGTGGGATGTAAAGTGATAACAGCTCTAACGCAAACTGAATCGAGCTGCTTTACAGGGTAAAAACTGAGCTACCATATGATGCGGCAGGGCACCTTTTGGGCCTATAACTTAAGACCACCAGAATCGGAAAGACAGAGGGAGGCAAATGTGCACTGCAGCAATATTGAAATAGCCAAGAAATGGAAACAAAAAAAGATCCATAAACAGATGAATGGACAAAGAAGAAGTGGTATATCGACAGAGTGGAATAGTAGCCTCGGGAACAAAATGAACAATGCCGTGTTCAGGACTACAGTTGAGCCTAGAAATAATCATATAAGGTTAAGTAAGTCAATAGGGTATGACAGGGGCTTCCCTGGTGGCGCAGTGGTTGAGAATCTGCCTGCTAATGCAGGGGACGCGGGTTCGAGCCCTGGTCTGGGAGGATCCCACGTGCCACGGAGCAACTGGGACCGTGAGCCACAACTGCTGAGCCTGCGCATCTGGAGCCTGTGACCCGTAACGGGAGGGGCCACGATAGTGAGAGGCCTGCGCACCGCAATGAAGAATGGCTCCAGCTTGCCGCAACTAGAGAAAGCCCTCGCACGAAACGAAGACCCAACACAGCTAAATAAATAGATAAATAAATAAATAAATAAATAGCTATTAATTTAAAAAAAAAGGTATGACAAATATCCTATGATATCATTTACACATGTTATCCTAAGATTGCTACCAATGAACATATTTCCACAAAAAAAGACACTCACAGACTTATCAAATAAACTAATGGTTAGCCAAAATGAAAGGTGGGAGGATGGGTAAATTAGGACTATGGCGTTTACATACATATAGTAATGTTTGTTAAATGTATATAAACATATAACATATAAACTATATAAATTATATAATCACAATACCTTTAAAATATACATTCTGTAATCACATACATGCCAACAGGATCCGAAGATGCACAGACATATGTATGAATCATTGAGCAGATTCTGTACAGCCAGACAATCAAAACACTCTAATCAAATTTACTCCGATAAGAAATAGAAATTAAATTTAAAAAACAAACATAAGGAAGGAGACATAAAGTTCTGGGGGCTTGTCCCAGCACATTCCACTCTAGTTTACAACCTCGGAACACTACCTCCAGGAAGACTCTGTTGCCCTAGTAGCAAGAGTTGAGAACGTAATAATGCTGCCGCCTTGTGGCTGTTTCCCACAACAGCAGCTTTAAACCCAGTGCTAATGGTTGATTACGAGTCACAAGGACTGCAGTGCTCTAAATGACACCTGCCCTCAAAAAAGGCCCTGGGGTAGGGAATAGGCAAGAAAATTCAACACATGAGAAATTTTTCAAGAAGTCAATATGAAGAGGGAAGTTGTACTCACTCTTTAACAAAAAAAGGAAAAGAAGAAAAAGGGGATGCCTAAAGCTCAGTATAAGGAATGATTAGCCACATGCCTATCCAACCTCCAAAAAGGTTTCAGCTCACACAGGTCAAATGGCCATCAGCAAAAAGTCCACAAACTATAAATGCAGAAGGGGTTTTAGAGAACTCTGTACCTCCTAGCTCTGGTGGGATCTAAAGTGGTAACAGCACTAACAAAAACGGAATGGAGCTGCTTTAGAAGGTAAAAACTGAGCTACCATATGATGCGACAGGGCACCTTTTGAGCCTATTAACTAAGACCACCAGAATCGGAAAGACAGAGGCAGGCAAATGTGCACTGCAGCAATATTGAAATAGCCAAGACATGGAAGCAAAAAAAGGTCCATAAACAGATGAATGGACAAAGACGAAGTGGTATACGTACCAAATGGAATAGAAGCCTCGGGAACAAAATGAACAATGCCATTTTCAGGACTACAGTTGAGCCTAGAAATAATCATATAACGTTAAGTAAGTCAAAAGGGTATGACAGGGGCTTCCCTGGTGGCGCGGTGGTTGAGAATCTGCCTGCTAATGCAGGGGACGCGGGTTCGAGCCCTGGTCTGGGAGGATCCCACGTGCCACGGAGCAACTGGGACCGTGAGCCACAACTGCTGAGCCTGCGCATCTGGAGCCTGTGCCACGCAACGGGAGGGTCCACGATACAGAGAGGCCCGCGCACTGCAATGAAGAGTGGCCCCCGCTTGCCGCAACTAGAGAAAGCCCTCGCACGAAACGAAGACCCAACACAGCTAAATAAATAGATAAATAAATAAATAAAGTAGCTATTAATTTTAAAAAAAGGGGATGACAAATATCCTATGATATCATTTATACATGTTATCCTAAGATTGCTACCAATGAACATATTTCCACAAAAAAAGACACTCACAGACTTATCAAATAAACTAATGGTTAGCCAAAATGAAAGGTGGGAGGATGGGTAAATTAGGACTATGGCGCTAACATACATATAGTAATGTTTGTTAAATGTATATAAACATATAACATATAAACTATATAATTTATATAATCACAATACCTTTAAAATATACATTCTGTAATCACATACATGCTAACAGGATCCGAAGATGAACAGACATATGTATGAATCATGGAGCAGATTCTGTACAGCCAGACAATCAAAACACTCTAATCAAATTTACTCCGATAAGAAATAGAAATTAAATTTAAAAAACAAACATATGTAAGGAGACATAAAGTTCTGGGGGCTTGTCCCAGCACATTCCACTCTAGTTTACAACCTCGGAACACTACCTCCTGTAAGACTCTGTTGCCCTAGTAGCAAGAGTTGAGAACGTAATAATGCTGCCGCCTTGTGGCTGTTTCCCACAACAGCAGCTTTAAACCCAGTGCTAATGGTTGCTTACGAGTCACAAGGACTGCAGGGCTCTAAATGACACCTGCCCTCAAAAAAGGCCCTGGGGTAGGGAATAGGCAAGAAAATTCAACACATGAGAAATTTTTCAAGAAGTCAATATGAAGAGGGAAGTTGTACTCACTCTTTATCAAAAATGGAAAAGAAAAAAAAGGATATGCTTAAAGCTCAGTATAAGGAATTATTAGCCACATGCAAATTCAAATTCAAAAAGGTTTCAGCTCACACCAGTCATGACCATCAGCAAAAAGACTACAAACTATAAATGCAGAAGGGGTTTTAGAAAAATGTGTACCTTCTAGCCGCTGGTGGGATGTAAAGTGGTAACAGCACTAACGAAAACTGAATGGAGCTGCTACAAAGGTAAAAATTGAGCTACCATATGATGCGGCAGGGCACCTTTTGGGCCTATAACCTAAGACCACCAGAATCGGAAAGACAGAGGCAGGGAAATGTGAACTGCAACAACATTGATATAGCCAAGACATGGAAGCAAAAAAAGGTCCATAAACAGATTAATGGACAAAGACGAAGTGGTGTACGTACCAAATGGAATAGAAGCCTCGGGAACAAAATGAACAATGCCGCTTTCAGGACTACAGTTGAGCCTACAAATAGTCATATAAGGTTAAGTAAGTAAAAAGGGTATGACAGGGGCTTCCCTGGTGGCGCAGTGGTTGAGAATCTGCCTGCTAATGCAGGGGACGCGGGTTCGAGCCCTGGTCTGGGAGGATCCCACGTGCCACGGAGCAACTGGGACCGTGAGACACAACTGCTGAGCCTGTGCATCTGGAGCCTGTGCCCCACAACGGGAGGGACCACGATAGTGAGAGGCCCGCACACCGCAATGAAGAGAGGCCCCCGCTTGCCGCAACTAGAGAAAGCCCTCGCACGAAACGAAGACCCAACACAGCTAAATAAATAGATAAATAAATAAATAAAGTAGCTATTAATTTAAAAAAATGGGTATGACAAATATCCTATGATATCATTTATACATGTTATCCTAAGATTGCTACCAATGAACATATTTCCACAAAAAAAGACACTCACAGACTTATCAAATAAACTAATGGTTAGCCAAAATGAAAGGTGGGAGGTTGGGTAAATTAGGACTATGGCGTTTACATACATATACTAATGTATGTTAAATGTATATAAACATATAACAGATAAACTATATGAATTATATAATCACCAATACCTTTAAAATATACATTCTGTAATCACATACATGCTAACAGGATCCGAAGATGAACAGACATATGTATGAATCATTGAGCCGATTCTGTACAGCAGACAATCAAAACAGTCTAATCAAGTTTACTCCGATAAGAAATAGAAATTAAATTTAAAAAACAAACATAAGTAAGGAGACATAAACTTCTCGGGGCTTCTCCCTGCACATTCCACTCTATTTTACAACCTCGGAACACTACCTAGAGGAAGACTGTGTTGCCCTAGTAACAAGAGTTGAGAACGTAATAATGCTGCCGCCTTGTGGCTGTTTCCCACAACAGCAGCTTTATACCCAGTGCCAATTGTTGCTTAATAGTCACAAGGACTGCAGGGCTCTAAATGACACCTGCCCTCAAAAAATGCCCTGCGGTAGGGAATAGGCAAGAAAATTCAAGACATGAGAAAATTTTCAAGAAGTCAATAAGAGGAGGGAAGTTGTACTCACTCTTTAAAAAAAAGGAAAAGAAAAAAAAGGACATGCCTAAACCTCAGTATAAGGAATTATAAGCCACAGGGAAATTCAAATTCAAAAAGGTTTCAGCTCACACCAGTCATGACCACCAGCAAAAAGTTTACAAACTATAAATGCTGAAGGGGTTTTAGAGAACTGTGTACCTTCTAGCTGCTGGTGGGATGTAAAGTGGTAACAGCACTAACGCAAACTGAATCGAGCTGCTTTACAAGGTAAAAACTGAGCTACCATATGATGCGGCAGGGCACCTTTTGGGCCTATAACCTAAGACCACCAGAATCGGAAAGACAGAGGCAGGCAAATGTGCACTGCAGCAATATTGAAATAGCCAAGAAATGGAAGCAAAAAAAGATCCATAAACAGATGAATGGACAAAGAAGAAGTGGTATATGGACAGAATGGAATAGTAGCCTCGGAAAAAAATGAACAATGCCGTGTTCAGGACTACAGTTGAGCCTAGAAATAATCATATAAGGTTAAGTAAGTCAAAAAGGTATGACAAATATCCTATGATATCATTTATACATGTTATCCTAAGATTGCTACCAATGAACATATTTCCAGAAAAACAGACACTCACAGACTTATCAAATAAACTAATGGTTAGCCAAAATGAAAGGTGGGAGGATGGGTAAATTAGGACTATGGCGTTTACATACATATACTAATGTATGTTAAATGTATATAAACATATAACAGATAAACTATATGAATTATATAATCACCAATACCTTTAAAATATACATTGTGTAATCACATACATGCTAACAGGATCCGAAGATGAACAGACATATGTATGAATCATTGAGCAGATTCTGTACAGCCAGACAATCAAAACACTCTAATCAAGTTTACTCCGATAAGAAATAGAAATTAAATTTAAAAAACAAACATAAGTAAGGAGACATAAAGTTCTGGGGGCTTGTCCCAGCACATTCCACTCTAGTTTACAACCTCGGAACACTACCTCCAGGAAGACTCTGTTGCCCTAGTAACAAGAGTTGAGAACGTAATAATGCTGCCGCCTTGTGGCTGTTTCCCACAACAGCAGCTTTATACCCAGTGCCAATTGTTGCTTAATAGTCACAAGGACTGCAGGGCTCTAAATGACACCTGCCCTCAAAAAATGCCCTGCGGTAGGGAATAGGCAAAAAAATTCAAGACATGAGAAAATTTTCAAGAAGTCAATAAGAGGAGGGAAGTTGTACTCACTCTTTAAAAAAAGGAAAAGAAAAAAGAGGACATGCCTAAAGCTCAGTATAAGGAATTATTAGCCACAGGCAAATTCAAATTCAAAAAGGTTTCAGCTCACACCAATCATGACCATCAGCAAAAAGTCTACAAACTATAAATGCTGAAGGGGTTTTAGAGAACTGTGTACCTTCTAGCTGCTGGTGGGATGTAAAGTGATAACAGCTCTAACGCAAACTGAATCGAGCTGCTTTACAGGGTAAAAACTGAGCTACCATATGATGCGGCAGGGCACCTTTTGGGCCTATAACTTAAGACCACCAGAATCGGAAAGACAGAGGCAGGCAAATGTGCACTGCAGCAATATTGAAATAGCCAAGAAATGGAAACAAAAAAAGATCCATAAACAGATGAATGGACAAAGAAGAAGTGGTATATCGACAGAATGGAATAGTAGCCTCGGGAACAAAATGAACAATGCTGTGTTCAGGACTACAGTTGAGCCTAGAAATAATCATATAAGGTTAAGTAAGTCAATAAGGTATGACAGGGGCTTCCCTGGTGGCGCAGTGGTTGAGAATCTGCCTGCTAATGCAGGGGACGCGGGTTCGAGCCCTGGTCTGGGAGGATCCCACGTGCCACGGAGCAACTGGGACCGTGAGCCACAACTGCTGAGCCTGCGCATCTGGAGCCTGTGACCCGTAACGGGAGGGGCCACGATAGTGAGAGGCCTGCGCACCGCAATGAAGAGTGGCTCCAGCTTGCCGCAACTAGAGAAAGCCCTCGCACGAAACGAAGACCCAACACAGCTAAATAAATAGATAAATAAATAAATAAATAAATAAAGTAGCTATTAATTTAAAAAAAAAAGGTATGACAAATATCCTATGATATCATTTACACATGTTATCCTAAGATTGCTACCAATGAACATATTTCCACAAAAAAAGACACTCAGAGACTTATCAAATAAACTAATGGTTAGCCAAAATGAAAGGTGGGAGGATGGGTAAATTAGGACTATGGCGTTTACATACATATAGTAATGTTTGTTAAATGTATATAAACATATAACATATAAACTATATAAATTATATAATCACAATACCTTTAAAATATACATTCTGTAATCACATACATGCCAACAGGATCCGAAGATGCACAGACATATGTATGAATCATTGAGCAGATTCTGTACAGCCAGACAATCAAAACACTCTAATCAAATTTACTCCGATAAGAAATAGAAATTAAATTTAAAAAACAAACATAAGGAAGGAGACATAAAGTTCTGGGGGCTTGTCCCAGCACATTCCACTCTAGTTTACAACCTCGGAACACTACCTCCAGGAAGACTCTGTTGCCCTAGTAGCAAGAGTTGAGAACGTAATAATGCTGCCGCCTTGTGGCTGTTTCCCACAACAGCAGCTTTAAACCCAGTGCTAATGGTTGATTACGAGTCACAAGGACTGCAGTGCTCTAAATGACACCTGCCCTCAAAAAAGGCCCTGGGGTAGGGAATAGGCAAGAAAATTCAACACATGAGAAATTTTTCAAGAAGTCAATATGAAGAGGGAAGTTGTACTCACTCTTTAACAAAAAAAGGAAAAGAAGAAAAAGGGGATGCCTAAAGCTCAGTATAAGGAATGATTAGCCACATGCCTATCCAACCTCCAAAAAGGTTTCAGCTCACACAGGTCAAATGGCCATCAGCAAAAAGTCCACAAACTATAAATGCAGAAGGGGTTTTAGAGAACTCTGTACCTCCTAGCTCTGGTGGGATCTAAAGTGGTAACAGCACTAACAAAAACGGAATGGAGCTGCTTTAGAAGGTAAAAACTGAGCTACCATATGATGCGACAGGGCACCTTTTGAGCCTATTAACTAAGACCACCAGAATCGGAAAGACAGAGGCAGGCAAATGTGCACTGCAGCAATATTGAAATAGCCAAGACATGGAAGCAAAAAATGGTCCATAAACAGATGAATGGACAAAGACGAAGTGGTATACGTACCAAATGGAATAGAAGCCTCGGGAACAAAATGAACAATGCCATTTTCAGGACTACAGTTGAGCCTAGAAATAATCATATAACGTTAAGTAAGTCAAAAGGGTATGACAGGGGCTTCCCTGGTGGCGCGGTGGTTGAGAATCTGCCTGCTAATGCAGGGGATGCGGGTTCGAGCCCTGGTCTGGGAGGATCCCACGTGCCACGGAGCAACTGGGACCGTGAGCCACAACTGCTGAGCCTGCGCATCTGGAGCCTGTGCCACGCAACGGGAGGGTCCACGATACAGAGAGGCCCGCGCACTGCAATGAAGAGTGGCCCCCGCTTGCCGCAACTAGAGAAAGCCCTCGCACGAAACGAAGACCCAACACAGCTAAATAAATAGATAAATAAATAAATAAAGTAGCTATTAATTTTAAAAAAAGGGGATGACAAATATCCTATGATATCATTTATACATGTTATCCTAAGATTGCTACCAATGAACATATTTCCACAAAAAAAGACACTCACAGACTTATCAAATAAACTAATGGTTAGCCAAAATGAAAGGTGGGAGGATGGGTAAATTAGCACTATGGCGCTAACATACATATAGTAATGTTTGTTACATGTATATAAACATATAACATATAAACTATATAATTTATATAATCACAATACCTTTAAAATATACATTCTGTAATCACATACATGCTAACAGGATCCGAAGATGAACAGACATATGTATGAATCATGGAGCAGATTCTGTACAGCCAGACAATCAAAACACTCTAATCAAATTTACTCCGATAAGAAATAGAAATTAAATTTAAAAAACAAACATATGTAAGGAGACATAAAGTTCTGGGGGCTTGTCCCAGCACATTCCACTCTAGTTTACAACCTCGGAACACTACCTCCTGGAAGACTCTGTTGCCCTAGTAGCAAGAGTTGAGAACGTAATAATGCTGCCGCCTTGTGGCTGTTTCCCACAACAGCAGCTTTAAACCCAGTGCTAATGGTTGCTTACGAGTCACAAGGACTGCAGGGCTCTAAATGACACCTGCCCTCAAAAAAGGCCCTGGGGTAGGGAATAGGCAAGAAAATTCAACACATGAGAAATTTTTCAGGAAGTCAATATGAAGAGGGAAGTTGTACTCACTCTTTATCAAAAATGGAAAAGAAAAAAAAGGATATGCATAAAGCTCAGTATAAGGAATTATTAGCCACATGCAAATTCAAATTCAAAAAGGTTTCAGCTCACACCAGTCATGACCATCAGCAAAAAGACTACAAACTATAAATGCAGAAGGGGTTTTAGAAAAATGTGTACCTTCTAGCCGCTGGTGGGATGTAAAGTGGTAACAGCACTAACGAAAACTGAATGGAGCTGCTACAAAGGTAAAAATTGAGCTACCATATGATGCGGCAGGGCACCTTTTGGGCCTATAACCTAAGACCACCAGAATCGGAAAGACAGAGGCAGGGAAATGTGAACTGCAACAACATTGATATAGCCAAGACATGGAAGCAAAAAAAGGTCCATAAACAGATGAATGGACAAAGACGAAGTGGTGTACGTACCAAATGGAATAGAAGCCTCGGGAACAAAATGAACAATGCCGCTTTCAGGACTACAGTTGAGCCTACAAATAGTCATATAAGGTTAAGTAAGTAAAAAGGGTATGACAGGGGCTTCCCTGGTGGCGCAGTGGTTGAGAATCTGCCTGCTAATGCAGGGGACGCGGGTTCGAGCCCTGGTCTGGGAGGATCCCACGTGCCACGGAGCAACTGGGACCGTGAGACACAACTGCTGAGCCTGCGCATCTGGAGCCTGTGCCCCACAACGGGAGGGACCACGATAGTGAGAGGCCCGCACACCGCAATGAAGAGAGGCCCCCGCTTGCCGCAACTAGAGAAAGCCCTCGCACGAAACGAAGACCCAACACAGCTAAATAAATAGATAAATAAATAAATAAAGTAGCTATTAATTTAAAAAAATGGGTATGACAAATATCCTATGATATCATTTATACATGTTATCCTAAGATTGCTACCAATGAACATATTTCCACAAAAAAAGACACTCACAGACTTATCAAATAAACTAATGGTTAGCCAAAATGAAAGGTGGGAGGTTGGGTAAATTAGGACTATGGCGTTTACATACATATACTAATGTATGTTAAATGTATATAAACATATAACAGATAAACTATATGAATTATATAATCACCAATACCTTTAAAATATACATTCTGTAATCACATACATGCTAACAGGATCCGAAGATGAACAGACATATGTATGAATCATTGAGCCGATTCTGTACAGCAGACAATCAAAACACTCTAATCAAGTTTACTCCGATAAGAAATAGAAATTAAATTTAAAAAACAAACATAAGTAAGGAGACATAAACTTCTCGGGGCTTCTCCCTGCACATTCCACTCTATTTTACAACCTCGGAACACTACCTAGAGGAAGACTGTGTTGCCCTAGTAACAAGAGTTGAGAACGTAATAATGCTGCCGCCTTGTGGCTGTTTCCCACAACAGCAGCTTTATACCCAGTGCCAATTGTTGCTTAATAGTCACAAGGACTGCAGGGCTCTAAATGACACCTGCCCTCAAAAAATGCCCTGCGGTAGGGAATAGGCAAGAAAATTCAAGACATGAGAAAATTTTCAAGAAGTCAATAAGAGGAGGGAAGTTGTACTCACTCTTTAAAAAAAAGGAAAAGAAAAAAAAGGACATGCCTAAACCTCAGTATAAGGAATTATAAGCCACAGGCAAATTCAAATTCAAAAAGGTTTCAGCTCACACCAGTCATGACCACCAGCAAAAAGTTTACAAACTATAAATGCTGAAGGGGTTTTAGAGAACTGTGTACCTTCTAGCTGCTGGTGGGATGTAAAGTGGTAACAGCACTAACGCAAACTGAATCGAGCTGCTTTACAAGGTAAAAACTGAGCTACCATATGATGCGGCAGGGCACCTTTTGGGCCTATAACCTAAGACCACCAGAATCGGAAAGACAGAGGCAGGCAAATGTGCACTGCAGCAATATTGAAATAGCCAAGAAATGGAAGCAAAAAAAGATCCATAAACAGATGAATGGACAAAGAAGAAGTGGTATATGGACAGAATGGAATAGTAGCCTCGGAAAAAAAATGAACAATGCCGTGTTCAGGACTACAGTTGAGCCTAGAAATAATCATATAAGGTTAAGTAAGTCAAAAAGGTATGACAAATATCCTATGATATCATTTATACATGTTATCCTAAGATTGCTACCAATGAACATATTTCCAGAAAAACAGACACTCACAGACTTATCAAATAAACTAATGGTTAGCCAAAATGAAAGGTGGGAGGATGGGTAAATTAGGACTATGGCGTTTACATACATATACTAATGTATGTTAAATGTATATAAACATATAACAGATAAACTATATGAATTATATAATCACCAATACCTTTAAAATATACATTGTGTAATCACATACATGCTAACAGGATCCGAAGATGAACAGACATATGTATGAATCATTGAGCAGATTCTGTACAGCCAGACAATCAAAACACTCTAATCAAGTTTACTCCGATAAGAAATAGAAATTAAATTTAAAAAACAAACATAAGTAAGGAGACATAAAGTTCTGGGGGCTTGTCCCAGCACATTCCACTCTAGTTTACAACCTCGGAACACTACCTCCAGGAAGACTCTGTTGCCCTAGTAACAAGAGTTGAGAACGTAATAATGCTGCCGCCTTGTGGCTGTTTCCCACAACAGCAGCTTTATACCCAGTGCCAATTGTTGCTTAATAGTCACAAGGACTGCAGGGCTCTAAATGACACCTGCCCTCAAAAAATGCCCTGCGGTAGGGAATAGGCAAAAAAATTCAAGACATGAGAAAATTTTCAAGAAGTCAATAAGAGGAGGGAAGTTGTACTCACTCTTTAAAAAAAGGAAAAGAAAAAAGAGGACATGCCTAAAGCTCAGTATAAGGAATTATTAGCCACAGGCAAATTCAAATTCAAAAAGGTTTCAGCTCACACCCATCATGACCATCAGCAAAAAGTCTACAAACTATAAATGCTGAAGGGGTTTTAGAGAACTGTGTACCTTCTAGCTGCTGGTGGGATGTAAAGTGATAACAGCTCTAACGCAAACTGAATCGAGCTGCTTTACAGGGTAAAAACTGAGCTACCATATGATGCGGCAGGGCACCTTTTGGGCCTATAACTTAAGACCACCAGAATCGGAAAGACAGAGGGAGGCAAATGTGCACTGCAGCAATATTGAAATAGCCAAGAAATGGAAACAAAAAAAGATCCATAAAAAGATGAATGGACAAAGAAGAAGTGGTATATCGACAGAGTGGAATAGTAGCCTCGGAAAAAAATGAACAATGCCGTGTTCAGGACTACAGTTGAGCCTAGAAATAATCATATAAGGTTAAGTAAGTCAATAAGGTATGACAGGGGCTTCCCTGGTGGCGCAGTGGTTGAGAATCTGCCTGCTAATGCAGGGGACGCGGGTTCGAGCCCTGGTCTGGGAGGATCCCACGTGCCACGGAGCAACTGGGACCGTGAGCCACAACTGCTGAGCCTGCGCATCTGGAGCCTGTGACCCGTAACGGGAGGGGCCACGATAGTGAGAGGCCTGCGCACCGCAATGAAGAGTGGCTCCAGCTTGCCGCAACTAGAGAAAGCCCTCGCACGAAACGAAGACCCAACACAGCTAAATAAATAGATAAATAAATAAATAAATAAATAAAGTAGCTATTAATTTAAAAAAAAAAGGTATGACAAATATCCTATGATATCATTTACACATGTTATCCTAAGATTGCTACCAATGAACATATTTCCACAAAAAAAGACACTCACAGACTTATCAAATAAACTAATGGTTAGCCAAAATGAAAGGTGGGAGGATGGGTAAATTAGGACTATGGCGTTTACATACATATAGTAATGTTTGTTAAATGTATATAAACATATAACATATAAACTATATAAATTATATAATCACAATACCTTTAAAATATACATTCTGTAATCACATACATGCCAACAGGATCCGAAGATGCACAGACATATGTATGAATCATTGAGCAGATTCTGTACAGCCAGACAATCAAAACACTCTAATCAAATTTACTCAGATAAGAAATAGAAATTAAATTTAAAAAACAAACATAAGGAAGGAGACATAAAGTTCTGGGGGCTTGTCCCAGCACATTCCACTCTAGTTTACAACCTCGGAACACTACCTCCAGGAAGACTCTGTTGCCCTAGTAGCAAGAGTTGAGAACGTAATAATGCTGCCGCCTTGTGGCTGTTTCCCACAACAGCAGCTTTAAACCCAGTGCTAATGGTTGATTACGAGTCACAAGGACTGCAGTGCTCTAAATGACACCTGCCCTCAAAAAAGGCCCTGGGGTAGGGAATAGGCAAGAAAATTCAACACATGAGAAATTTTTCAAGAAGTCAATATGAAGAGGGAAGTTGTACTCACTCTTTAACAAAAAAAGGAAAAGAAGAAAAAGGGGATGCCTAAAGCTCAGTATAAGGAATGATTAGCCACATGCCTATCCAACCTCCAAAAAGGTTTCAGCTCACACAGGTCAAATGGCCATCAGTAAAAAGTCCACAAACTATAAATGCAGAAGGGGTTTTAGAGAACTCTGTACCTCCTAGCTCTGGTGGGATCTAAAGTGGTAACAGCACTAACAAAAACGGAATGGAGCTGCTTTACAAGGTAAAAACTGAGCTACCATATGATGCGACAGGGCACCTTTTGAGCCTATTAACTAAGACCACCAGAATCGGAAAGACAGAGGCAGGCAAATGTGCACTGCAGCAATATTGAAATAGCCAAGACATGGAAGCAAAAAAAGGTCCATAAACAGATGAATGGACAAAGACGAAGTGGTATACGTACCAAATGGAATAGAAGCCTCGGGAACAAAATGAACAATGCCATTTTCAGGACTACAGTTGAGCCTAGAAATAATCATATAACGTTAAGTAAGTCAAAAGGGTATGACAGGGGCTTCCCTGGTGGCGCGGTGGTTGAGAATCTGCCTGCTAATGCAGGGGATGCGGGTTCGAGCCCTGGTCTGGGAGGATCCCACGTGCCACGGAGCAACTGGGACCGTGAGCCACAACTGCTGAGCCTGCGCATCTGGAGCCTGTGCCACGCAACGGGAGGGTCCACGATACAGAGAGGCCCGCGCACTGCAATGAAGAGTGGCCCCCGCTTGCCGCAACTAGAGAAAGCCCTCGCACGAAACGAAGACCCAACACAGCTAAATAAATAGATAAATAAATAAATAAAGTAGCTATTAATTTTAAAAAAAGGGGATGACAAATATCCTATGATATCATTTATACATGTTATCCTAAGATTGCTACCAATGAACATATTTCCACAAAAAAAGACACTCACAGACTTATCAAATAAACTAATGGTTAGCCAAAATGAAAGGTGGGAGGATGGGTAAATTAGGACTATGGCGCTAACATACATATAGTAATGTTTGTTACATGTATATAAACATATAACATATAAACTATATAATTTATATAATCACAATACCTTTAAAATATACATTC
Organism: Balaenoptera acutorostrata; assembly: GCF_949987535.1. Lineage (NCBI taxonomy): Eukaryota > Metazoa > Chordata > Mammalia > Artiodactyla > Balaenopteridae > Balaenoptera > Balaenoptera acutorostrata. The sequence goes on from NC_080064.1 coordinate 124,932,484, forward strand.
TGTAATCACATACATGCTAACAGGATCCGAAGATGAACAGACATATGTATGAATCATGGAGCAGATTCTGTACAGCCAGACAATCAAAACACTCTAATCAAATTTACTCCGATAAGAAATAGAAATTAAATTTAAAAAACAAACATATGTAAGGAGACATAAAGTTCTGGGGGCTTGTCCCAGCACATTCCACTCTAGTTTACAACCTCGGAACACTACCTCCAGGAAGACTCTGTTGCCCTAGTAACAAGAGTTGAGAACGTAATAATGCTGCCGCCTTGTGGCTGTTTCCCACAACAGCAGCTTTATACCCAGTGCCAATTGTTGCTTAATAGTCACAAGGACTGCAGGGCTCTAAATGACACCTGCCCTCAAAAAATGCCCTGCGGTAGGGAATAGGCAAGAAAATTCAAGACATGAGAAAATTTTCAAGAAGTCAATAAGAGGAGGGAAGTTGTACTCACGCTTTAAAAAAAAGGAAAAGTAAAAAAAGGACATGCCTAAAGCTCAGTATAAGGAATTATTAGCCATAGGCAAATTCAAATTCAAAAAGGTTTCAGCTCACACCAGTCATGACCATCAGCAAAAAGTCTACAAACTATAAATGCTGAAGGGGTTTTAGAGAACTGTGTACCTTCTAGCTGCTGGTGGGATGTAAAGTGGTAACAGCACTAACGCAAACTGAATCGAGCTGCTTTACAAGGTAAAAACTGAGCTACCATATGATGCGGCAGGGCACCTTTTGGGCCTATAACCTAAGACCACCAGAATCGGAAAGACAGAGGCAGGCAAATGTGCACTGCAGCCATATTGAAATAGCCAAGAAATGGAAGCAAAAAAAGATCCATAAACAGATGAATGGACAAAAAGAAGAGGTATATGGACAGCATGGAATAGTAGCCTCGGAAAAAAAATAAACAATGCCGTGTTCAGGACTACAGTTGAGCCTAGAAATAATCATATAAGGTTAAGTAAGTCAAAAAGGTATGACAAATATCCTCTGATATCATTTATACATGTTATCCTAAGATTGCTACCAATGAACATATTTCCACAAAAAAAGACACTCACAGACTTATCAAATAAACTAATTGTTAGCCAAAATGAAAGGTGGGAGGATGGGTAAATTAGGACTATGGGGTTAACATACATATAGTAATGTTTGTTAAATGTATATAAACAAAAAACATACAAACTATATAAATTATATAATCACAATACCTTTAAAATATACATTCTGTAATTCCATACATGCTAACATGATCCGAAGAGGAACAGACATATGTGTGAATCATTGCGTAGATTCTGTACAGCCAGACAATCAAAACACTCTAATCAAATTTACTCCGATAAGAAATAGAAATTAAATTTAAAAAACAAACATAAGTAAGGAGACATAAAGTTCTGGGGGCTTGTCCCAGCACATTCCACTCTAGTTTACAACCTCGGAACACTACCTCCAGGAAGACTCTGTTGCCCTAATAACAAGAATTGAGAATGTAATAATGCTGCTGCCTTGTGGCTGTTTCCCACAACAGCAGCTTTAAACACACTGCTAATGGTTGCTTCATAGTCACAAGGATTGCAGGGCTCTAAATGACACCTGCCCTCAAGAAATGCCCTGGAGTGGGGAATAGGCAAGAAAATTCAACACATGAGAAATTTTTCAAGAAGTCAATATGAAGAGGGAAGTTGTACTCACTCTTTATCAAAAAAAGGAAAAGAAAAAAAAGGACATGCTTAAAGCTCAGTATAAGGAATTATTAGCCACATGCAAATTCAAATTCAAAAAGGTTTCAGCTCACACCAGTCATGACCATCAGCAAAAAGACTACAAACTATAAATGCTTAAGGGGTTTGAGAAAAATGTGTACCTTCTAGCTGCTCGTGGGATGTAAAGTGGTAACAGCACTAACGAAAACTGAATGGAGCTGCTTTACAACGTAAAAACTGAGCTACCATATGATGCGACAGGGCACCATTTCAGCCTATTAACTAAGACCACCAGAATCGGAAAGACAGAGGCAGGCAAATGTGCACTGCAGCAATATTGAAATAGCCAAGACATGGAAGCAAAAAAAGGTCCATAAACAGATGAATGGACAAAGACGAAGTGGTATACGTACCAAATGGAATAGAAGCCTCGGGAACAAAATGAACAATGCCATTTTCAGGACTACAGTTGAGCCTAGAAATAATCATATAACGTTAAGTAAGTCAAAAGGGTATGACAGGGGCTTCCCTGGTGGCGCGGTGGTTGAGAATCTGCCTGCTAATGCAGGGGACGCGGGTTCGAGCCCTGGTCTGGGAGGATCCCACGTGCCACGGAGCAACTGGGACCGTGAGCCACAACTGCTGAGCCTGCGCATCTGGAGCCTGTGCCACGCAACGGGAGGGGCCACGATACAGAGAGGCTCGCGCACCGCAATGAAGAGTGGCCCCCGCTTGCCGCAACTAGAGAAAGCCCTCGCACGAAACGAAGACCCAACACAGCTAAATAAATAGATAAATAAATAAATAAAGTAGCTATTAATTTTAAAAAAAGGGGATGACAAATATCCTATGATATCATTTATACATGTTATCCTAAGATTGCTACCAATGAACATATTTCCACAAAAAAAGACACTCACAGACTTATCAAATAAACTAATGGTTAGCCAAAATGAAAGGTGGGAGGATGGGTAAATTAGGACTATGGCGCTAACATACATATAGTAATGTTTGTTAAATGTATATAAACATATAACATATAAACTATATAATTTATATAATCACAATACCTTTAAAATATACATTCTGTAATCACATACATGCTAACAGGATCCGAAGATGAACAGACATATGTATGAATCATGGAGCAGATTCTGTACAGCCAATCAAAACACTCTAATCAAATTTACTCCGATAAGAAATAGAAATTAAATTTAAAAAACAAACATATGTAAGGAGACATAAAGTTCTGGGGGCTTGTCCCAGCACATTCCACTCTAGTTTACAACCTCGGAACACTACCTCCTGGAAGACTCTGTTGCCCTAGTAGCAAGAGTTGAGAACGTAATAATGCTGCCGCCTTGTGGCTGTTTCCCACAACAGCAGCTTTAAACCCAGTGCTAATGGTTGCTTACGAGTCACAAGGACTGCAGGGCTCTAAATGACACCTGCCCTCAAAAAAGGCCCTGGGGTAGGGAATAGGCAAGAAAATTCAACATATGAGAAATTTTTCAAGAAGTCAATATGAAGAGAGAAGTTGTACTCACTCTTTAACAAAAAAAGGACAAGAAGAAAAAGGGGATGCCTAAAGCTCAGTATAAGGAATTATTAGCCACATGCCTATCCAACCTCCAAAAAGGTTTCAGCTCACACAGGTCAAATGGCCATCAGCAAAAAGTCCACAAACTATAAATGCAGAAGGGGTTTTAGAGAACTCTGTACCTCCTAGCTCTGGTGGGATCTAAAGTGGTAACAGCACTAACAAAAACGGAATGGAGCTGCTTTACAAGGTAAAAACTGAGCTACCATATGATGCGACAGGGCACCTTTTGAGCCTATTAACTAAGACCACCAGAATCGGAAAGACAGAGGCAGGCAAATGTGCACTGCAGCAATATTGAAATAGCCAAGACATACAAGCAATAAAAAGGTCCATAAACAGATGAATGGACAAAGACCAAATGGTATACGTACCAAATGGAATAGTGGCCTCGCGAACAAAATGAACAATGCCGTTTTCAGGACTACAGTTGAGCCTAGAAATAATCATATAGGGTTAAGTAAGTCACAAGGGTATGACAAATATCCTATGATATCATTTATACATGTTATCCTAAGATTGCTACCAATGAACATATTTCCACAAAAAAAGACACTCACAGACTTATCAAATAAACTAATGGTTAGCCAAAATGAAAGGTGGGAGGTTGGGTAAATTAGGACTATGGCGTTTACATACATATACTAATGTATGTTAAATGTATATAAACATATAACAGATAAACTATATGAATTATATAATCACCAATACCTTTAAAATATACATTGTGTAATCACATACATGCTAACAGGATCCGAAGATGAACAGACATATGTATGAATCATTGAGCCGATTCTGTACAGCAGACAATCAAAACACTCTAATCAAGTTTACTCCGATAAGAAATAGAAATTAAATTTAAAAAACAAACATAAGTAAGGAGACATAAACTTCTCGGGGCTTCTCCCTGCACATTCCACTCTATTTTACAACCTCGGAACACTACCTAGAGGAAGACTGTGTTGCCCTAGTAACAAGAGTTGAGAACGTAATAATGCTGCCGCCTTGTGGCTGTTTCCCACAACAGCAGCTTTATACCCAGTGCCAATTGTTGCTTAATAGTCACAAGGACTGCAGGGCTCTAAATGACACCTGCCCTCAAAAAATGCCCTGCGGTAGGGAATAGGCAAGAAAATTCAAGACATGAGAAAATTTTCAAGAAGTCAATAAGAGGAGGGAAGTTGTACTCACTCTTTAAAAAAAAGGAAAAGAAAAAAAAGGACATGCCTAAACCTCAGTATAAGGAATTATAAGCCACAGGCAAATTCAAATTCAAAAAGGTTTCAGCTCACACCAGTCATGACCACCAGCAAAAAGTTTACAAACTATAAATGCTGAAGGGGTTTTAGAGAACTGTGTACCTTCTAGCTGCTGGTGGGATGTAAAGTGGTAACAGCACTAACGCAAACTGAATCGAGCTGCTTTACAAGGTAAAAACTGAGCTACCATATGATGCGGCAGGGCACCTTTTGGGCCTATAACCTAAGACCACCAGAATCGGAAAGACAGAGGCAGGCAAATGTGCACTGCAGCAATATTGAAATAGCCAAGAAATGGAAGCAAAAAAAATCCATAAACAGATGAATGGACAAAGAAGAAGTGGTATATGGACAGAATGGAATAGTAGCCTCGGAAAAAAAATGAACAATGCCGTGTTCAGGACTACAGTTGAGCCTAGAAATAATCATATAAGGTTAAGTAAGTCAAAAAGGTATGACAAATATCCTATGATATCATTTATACATGTTATCCTAAGATTGCTACCAATGAACATATTTCCAGAAAAACAGACACTCACAGACTTATCAAATAAACTAATGGTTAGCCAAAATGAAAGGTGGGAGGATGGGTAAATTAGGACTATGGCGTTTACATACATATACTAATGTATGTTAAATGTATATAAACATATAACAGATAAACTATATGAATTATATAATCACCAATACCTTTAAAATATACATTGTGTAATCACATACATGCTAACAGGATCCGAAGATGAACAGACATATGTATGAATCATTGAGCCGATTCTGTACAGCCAGACAATCAAAACACTCTAATCAAATTTACTCCGATAAGAAATAGAAATTAAATTTAAAAAACAAACATATGTAAGGAGACATAAACTTCTCCGGGCTTCTCCCAGCACATTCCACTCTAATTTATAACCTCGGAACACTACCTAGAGGAAGACTCTGTTGCCCTAGTAACAAGAGTTGAGAACGTAATAATGCTGCCGCCTTGTGGCTGTTTCCCACAACAGCAGCTTTATACCCAGTGCCAATTGTTGCTTAATAGTCACAAGGACTGCAGGGCTCTAAATGACACCTGCCCTCAAAAAATGCCCTGCGGTAGGGAATAGGCAAAAAAATTCAAGACATGAGAAAATTTTCAAGAAGTCAATAAGAGGAGGGAAGTTGTACTCACTCTTTAAAAAAAAGGAAAAGAAAAAAGAGGACATGCCTAAAGCTCAGTATAAGGAATTATTAGCCACAGGCAAATTCAAATTCAAAAAGGTTTCAGCTCACACCAATCATGACCATCAGCAAAAAGTCTACAAACTATAAATGCTGAAGGGGTTTTAGAGAACTGTGTACCTTCTAGCTGCTGGTGGGATGTAAAGTGATAACAGCTCTAACGCAAACTGAATCGAGCTGCTTTACAGGGTAAAAACTGAGCTACCATATGATGCGGCAGGGCACCTTTTGGGCCTATAACTTAAGACCACCAGAATCGGAAAGACAGAGGCAGGCAAATGTGCACTGCAGCAATATTGAAATAGCCAAGAAATGGAAACAAAAAAAGATCCATAAACAGATGAATGGACAAAGAAGAAGTGGTATATCGACAGAATGGAATAGTAGCCTCGGGAACAAAATGAACAATGCCGTGTTCAGGACTACAGTTGAGCCTAGAAATAATCATATAAGGTTAAGTAAGTCAATAGGGTATGACAGGGGCTTCCCTGGTGGCGCAGTGGTTGAGAATCTGCCTGCTAATGCAGGGGACGCGGGTTCGAGCCCTGGTCTGGGAGGATCCCACGTGCCACGGAGCAACTGGGACCGTGAGCCACAACTGCTGAGCCTGCGCATCTGGAGCCTGTGACCCGTAACGGGAGGGGCCACGATAGTGAGAGGCCTGCGCACCGCAATGAAGAGTGGCTCCAGCTTGCCGCAACTAGAGAAAGCCCTCGCACGAAACGAAGACCCAACACAGCTAAATAAATAGATAAATAAATAAATAAATAAAGTAGCTATTAATTTAAAAAAAAAGGTATGACAAATATCCTATGATATCATTTACACATGTTATCCTAAGATTGCTACCAATGAACATATTTCCACAAAAAAAGACACTCACAGACTTATCAAATAAACTAATGGTTAGCCAAAATGAAAGGTGGGAGGATGGGTAAATTAGGACTATGGCGTTTACATACATATAGTAATGTTTGTTAAATGTATATAAACATATAACATATAAACTATATAAATTATATAATCACAATACCTTTAAAATATACATTCTGTAATCACATACATGCCAACAGGATCCGAAGATGCACAGACATATGTATGAATCATTGAGCAGATTCTGTACAGCCAGACAATCAAAACACTCTAATCAAATTTACTCCGATAAGAAATAGAAATTAAATTTAAAAAACAAACATAAGGAAGGAGACATAAAGTTCTGGGGGCTTGTCCCAGCACATTCCACTCTAGTTTACAACCTCGGAACACTACCTCCTGGAAGACTCTGTTGCCCTAGTAGCAAGAGTTGAGAACGTAATAATGCTGCCGCCTTGTGGCTGTTTCCCACAACAGCAGCTTTAAACCCAGTGCTAATGGTTGATTACGAGTCACAAGGACTGCAGTGCTCTAAATGACACCTGCCCTCAAAAAAGGCCCTGGGGTAGGGAATAGGCAAGAAAATTCAACACATGAGAAATTTTTCAAGAAGTCAATATGAAGAGGGAAGTTGTACTCACTCTTTAACAAAAAAAGGAAAAGAAGAAAAAGGGGATGCCTAAAGCTCAGTATAAGGAATGATTAGCCACATGCCTATCCAACCTCCAAAAAGGTTTCAGCTCACACAGGTCAAATGGCCATCAGCAAAAAGTCCACAAACTATAAATGCAGAAGGGGTTTTAGAGAACTCTGTACCTCCTAGCTCTGGTGGGATCTAAAGTGGTAACAGCACTAACAAAAACGGAATGGAGCTGCTTTAGAAGGTAAAAACTGAGCTACCATATGATGCGACAGGGCACCTTTTGAGCCTATTAACTAAGACCACCAGAATCGGAAAGACAGAGGCAGGCAAATGTGCACTGCAGCAATATTGAAATAGCCAAGACATGGAAGCAAAAAAAGGTCCATAAACAGATGAATGGACAAAGACGAAGTGGTATACGTACCAAATGGAATAGAAGCCTCGGGAACAAAATGAACAATGCCATTTTCAGGACTACAGTTGAGCCTAGAAATAATCATATAACGTTAAGTAAGTCAAAAGGGTATGACAGGGGCTTCCCTGGTGGCGCGGTGGTTGAGAATCTGCCTGCTAATGCAGGGGATGCGGGTTCGAGCCCTGGTCTGGGAGGATCCCACGTGCCACGGAGCAACTGGGACCGTGAGCCACAACTGCTGAGCCTGCGCATCTGGAGCCTGTGCCACGCAACGGGAGGGTCCACGATACAGAGAGGCCCGCGCACTGCAATGAAGAGTGGCCCCCGCTTGCCGCAACTAGAGAAAGCCCTCGCACGAAACGAAGACCCAACACAGCTAAATAAATAGATAAATAAATAAATAAAGTAGCTATTAATTTTAAAAAAAGGGGATGACAAATATCCTATGATATCATTTATACATGTTATCCTAAGATTGCTACCAATGAACATATTTCCACAAAAAAAGACACTCACAGACTTATCAAATAAACTAATGGTTAGCCAAAATGAAAGGTGGGAGGATGGGTAAATTAGGACTATGGCGCTAACATACATATAGTAATGTTTGTTAAATGTATATAAACATATAACATATAAACTATATAATTTATATAATCACAATACCTATAAAATATACATTCTGTAATCACATACATGCTAACAGGATCCGAAGATGAACAGACATATGTATGAATCATGGAGCAGATTCTGTACAGCCAGACAATCAAAACACTCTAATCAAATTTACTCCGATAAGAAATAGAAATTAAATTTAAAAAACAAACATATGTAAGGAGACATAAAGTTCTGGGGGCTTGTCCCAGCACATTCCACTCTAGTTTACAACCTCGGAACACTACCTCCTGTAAGACTCTGTTGCCCTAGTAGCAAGAGTTGAGAACGTAATAATGCTGCCGCCTTGTGGCTGTTTCCCACAACAGCAGCTTTAAACCCAGTGCTAATGGTTGCTTACGAGTCACAAGGACTGCAGGGCTCTAAATGACACCTGCCCTCAAAAAAGGCCCTGGGGTAGGGAATAGGCAAGAAAATTCAACACATGAGAAATTTTTCAAGAAGTCAATATGAAGAGGGAAGTTGTACTCACTCTTTATCAAAAATGGAAAAGAAAAAAAAGGATATGCTTAAAGCTCAGTATAAGGAATTATTAGCCACATGCAAATTCAAATTCAAAAAGGTTTCAGCTCACACCAGTCATGACCATCAGCAAAAAGACTACAAACTATAAATGCAGAAGGGGTTTTAGAAAAATGTGTACCTTCTAGCCGCTGGTGGGATGTAAAGTGGTAACAGCACTAACGAAAACTGAATGGAGCTGCTACAAAGGTAAAAATTGAGCTACCATATGATGCGGCAGGGCACCTTTTGGGCCTATAACCTAAGACCACCAGAATCGGAAAGACAGAGGCAGGGAAATGTGAACTGCAACAACATTGATATAGCCAAGACATGGAAGCAAAAAAAGGTCCATAAACAGATTAATGGACAAAGACGAAGTGGTGTACGTACCAAATGGAATAGAAGCCTCGGGAACAAAATGAACAATGCCGCTTTCAGGACTACAGTTGAGCCTACAAATAGTCATATAAGGTTAAGTAAGTAAAAAGGGTATGACAGGGGCTTCCCTGGTGGCGCAGTGGTTGAGAATCTGCCTGCTAATGCAGGGGACGCGGGTTCGAGCCCTGGTCTGGGAGGATCCCACGTGCCACGGAGCAACTGGGACCGTGAGACACAACTGCTGAGCCTGCGCATCTGGAGCCTGTGCCCCACAACGGGAGGGACCACGATAGTGAGAGGCCCGCACACCGCAATGAAGAGAGGCCCCCGCTTGCCGCAACTAGAGAAAGCCCTCGCACGAAACGAAGACCCAACACAGCTAAATAAATAGATAAATAAATAAATAAAGTAGCTATTAATTTAAAAAAATGGGTATGACAAATATCCTATGATATCATTTATACATGTTATCCTAAGATTGCTACCAATGAACATATTTCCACAAAAAAAGACACTCACAGACTTATCAAATAAACTAATGGTTAGCCAAAATGAAAGGTGGGAGGATGGGTAAATTAGGACTATGGCGTTTACATACATATAGTAATGTTTGTTTAATGTATATAAACATATAACATATAAACTATATAAATTATATAATCACAATACCTTTAAAATATACATTCTGTAATCACATACATGCTAACAGGATCCGAAGATGAACAGACATATGTATGAATCATGGAGCAGATTCTATACAGCCAATCAAAACACTCTAATCAAATTTACTCCGATAAGAAATAGAAATTAAATTTAAAAAACAAACATATGTAAGGAGACATAAAGTTCTGGGGGCTTGTCCCAGCACATTCCACTCTAGTTTACAACCTCGGAACACTACCTCCTGGAAGACTCTGTTGCCCTAGTAGCAAGAGTTGAGAACGTAATAATGCTGCCGCCTTGTGGCTGTTTCCCACAACAGCAGCTTTAAACCCAGTGCTAATGGTTGCTTACGAGTCACAAGGACTGCAGGGCTCTAAATGACACCTGCCCTCAAAAAAGGCCCTGGGGTAGGGAATAGGCAAGAAAATTCAACATATGAGAAATTTTTCAAGAAGTCAATATGAAGAGAGAAGTTGTACTCACTCTTTAACAAAAAAAGGACAAGAAGAAAAAGGGGATGCCTAAAGCTCAGTATAAGGAATTATTAGCCACATGCCTATCCAACCTCCAAAAAGGTTTCAGCTCACACAGGTCAAATGGCCATCAGCAAAAAGTCCACAAACTATAAATGCAGAAGGGGTTTTAGAGAACTCTGTACCTCCTAGCTCTGGTGGGATCTAAAGTGGTAACAGCACTAACAAAAACGGAATGGAGCTGCTTTACAAGGTAAAAACTGAGCTACCATATGATGCGACAGGGCACCTTTTGAGCCTATTAACTAAGACCACCAGAATCGGAAAGACAGAGGCAGGCAAATGTGCACTGCAGCAATATTGAAATAGCGAAGACATACAAGCAATAAAAAGGTCCATAAACAGATGAATGGACAAAGACCAAATGGTATACGTACCAAATGGAATAGTGGCCTCGCGAACAAAATGAACAATGCCGTTTTCAGGACTACAGTTGAGCCTAGAAATAATCATATAGGGTTAAGTAAGTCACAAGGGTATGACAAATATCCTATGATATCATTTATACATGTTATCCTAAGATTGCTACCAATGAACATATTTCCACAAAAAAAGACACTCACAGACTTATCAAATAAACTAATGGTTAGCCAAAATGAAAGGTGGGAGGTTGGGTAAATTAGGACTATGGCGTTTACATACATATACTAATGTATGTTAAATGTATATAAACATATAACAGATAAACTATATGAATTATATAATCACCAATACCTTTAAAATATACATTGTGTAATCACATACATGCTAACAGGATCCGAAGATGAACAGACATATGTATGAATCATTGAGCCGATTCTGTACAGCAGACAATCAAAACACTCTAATCAAGTTTACTCCGATAAGAAATAGAAATTAAATTTAAAAAACAAACATAAGTAAGGAGACATAAACTTCTCGGGGCTTCTCCCTGCACATTCCACTCTATTTTACAACCTCGGAACACTACCTAGAGGAAGACTGTGTTGCCCTAGTAACAAGAGTTGAGAACGTAATAATGCTGCCGCCTTGTGGCTGTTTCCCACAACAGCAGCTTTATACCCAGTGCCAATTGTTGCTTAATAGTCACAAGGACTGCAGGGCTCTAAATGACACCTGCCCTCAAAAAATGCCCTGCGGTAGGGAATAGGCAAGAAAATTCAAGACATGAGAAAATTTTCAAGAAGTCAATAAGAGGAGGGAAGTTGTACTCACTCTTTAAAAAAAAGGAAAAGAAAAAAAAGGACATGCCTAAACCTCAGTATAAGGAATTATAAGCCACAGGCAAATTCAAATTCAAAAAGGTTTCAGCTCACACCAGTCATGACCACCAGCAAAAAGTTTACAAACTATAAATGCTGAAGGGGTTTTAGAGAACTGTGTACCTTCTAGCTGCTGGTGGGATGTAAAGTGGTAACAGCACTAACGCAAACTGAATCGAGCTGCTTTACAAGGTAAAAACTGAGCTACCATATGATGCGGCAGGGCACCTTTTGGGCCTATAACCTAAGACCACCAGAATCGGAAAGACAGAGGCAGGCAAATGTGCACTGCAGCAATATTGAAATAGCCAAGAAATGGAAGCAAAAAAAATCCATAAACAGATGAATGGACAAAGAAGAAGTGGTATATGGACAGAATGGAATAGTAGCCTCGGAAAAAAAATGAACAATGCCGTGTTCAGGACTACAGTTGAGCCTAGAAATAATCATATAAGGTTAAGTAAGTCAAAAAGGTATGACAAATATCCTATGATATCATTTATACATGTTATCCTAAGATTGCTACCAATGAACATATTTCCAGAAAAACAGACACTCACAGACTTATCAAATAAACTAATGGTTAGCCAAAATGAAAGGTGGGAGGATGGGTAAATTAGGACTATGGCGTTTACATACATATACTAATGTATGTTAAATGTATATAAACATATAACAGATAAACTATATGAATTATATAATCACCAATACCTTTAAAATATACATTGTGTAATCACATACATGCTAACAGGATCCGAAGATGAACAGACATATGTATGAATCATTGAGCCGATTCTGTACAGCCAGACAATCAAAACACTCTAATCAAATTTACTCCGATAAGAAATAGAAATTAAATTTAAAAAACAAACATATGTAAGGAGACATAAACTTCTCCGGGCTTCTCCCAGCACATTCCACTCTAATTTATAACCTCGGAACACTACCTAGAGGAAGACTCTGTTGCCCTAGTAACAAGAGTTGAGAACGTAATAATGCTGCCGCCTTGTGGCTGTTTCCCACAACAGCAGCTTTATACCCAGTGCCAATTGTTGCTTAATAGTCACAAGGACTGCAGGGCTCTAAATGACACCTGCCCTCAAAAAATGCCCTGCGGTAGGGAATAGGCAAAAAAATTCAAGACATGAGAAAATTTTCAAGAAGTCAATAAGAGGAGGGAAGTTGTACTCACTCTTTAAAAAAAGGAAAAGAAAAAAGAGGACATGCCTAAAGCTCAGTATAAGGAATTATTAGCCACAGGCAAATTCAAATTCAAAAAGGTTTCAGCTCACACCAATCATGACCATCAGCAAAAAGTCTACAAACTATAAATGCTGAAGGGGTTTTAGAGAACTGTGTACCTTCTAGCTGCTGGTGGGATGTAAAGTGATAACAGCTCTAACGCAAACTGAATCGAGCTGCTTTACAGGGTAAAAACTGAGCTACCATATGATGCGGCAGGGCACCTTTTGGGCCTATAACTTAAGACCACCAGAATCGGAAAGACAGAGGCAGGCAAATGTGCACTGCAGCAATATTGAAATAGCCAAGAAATGGAAACATAAAAAGATCCATAAACAGATGAATGGACAAAGAAGAAGTGGTATATCGACAGAATGGAATAGTAGCCTCAGGAACAAAATGAACAATGCCGTGTTCAGGACTACAGTTGAGCCTAGAAATAATCATATAAGGTTAAGTAAGTCAATAGGGTATGACAGGGGCTTCCCTGGTGGCGCAGTGGTTGAGAATCTGCCTGCTAATGCAGGGGACGCGGGTTCGAGCCCTGGTCTGGGAGGATCCCACGTGCCACGGAGCAACTGGGACCGTGAGCCACAACTGCTGAGCCTGCGCATCTGGAGCCTGTGACCAGTAACGGGAGGGGCCACGATAGTGAGAGGCCTGCGCACCGCAATGAAGAGTGGCTCCAGCTTGCCGCAACTAGAGAAAGCCCTCGCATGAAACGAAGACCCAACACAGCTAAATAAATAGATAAATAAATAAATAAATAAAGTAGCTATTAATTTAAAAAAAAAGGTATGACAAATATCCTATGATATCATTTACACATGTTATCCTAAGATTGCTACCAATGAACATATTTCCACAAAAAAAGACACTCACAGACTTATCAAATAAACTAATGGTTAGCCAAAATGAAAGGTGGGAGGATGGGTAAATTAGGACTATGGCGTTTACATACATATAGTAATGTTTGTTAAATGTATATAAACATATAACATATAAACTATATAAATTATATAATCACAATACCTTTAAAATATACATTCTGTAATCACATACATGCCAACAGGATCCGAAGATGCACAGACATATGTATGAATCATTGAGCAGATTCTGTACAGCCAGACAATCAAAACACTCTAATCAAATTTACTCCGATAAGAAATAGAAATTAAATTTAAAAAACAAACATAAGGAAGGAGACATAAAGTTCTGGGGGCTTGTCCCAGCACATTCCACTCTAGTTTACAACCTCGGAACACTACCTCCTGGAAGACTCTGTTGCCCTAGTAGCAAGAGTTGAGAACGTAATAATGCTGCCGCCTTGTGGCTGTTTCCCACAACAGCAGCTTTAAACCCAGTGCTAATGGTTGATTACGAGTCACAAGGACTGCAGTGCTCTAAATGACACCTGCCCTCAAAAAAGGCCCTGGGGTAGGGAATAGGCAAGAAAATTCAACACATGAGAAATTTTTCAAGAAGTCAATATGAAGAGGGAAGTTGTACTCACTCTTTAACAAAAAAAGGAAAAGAAGAAAAAGGGGATGCCTAAAGCTCATTATAAGGAATGATTAGCCACATGCCTATCCAACCTCCAAAAAGGTTTCAGCTCACACAGGTCAAATGGCCATCAGCAAAAAGTCCACAAACTATAAATGCAGAAGGGGTTTTAGAGAACTCTGTACCTCCTAGCTCTGGTGGGATCTAAAGTGGTAACAGCACTAACAAAAACGGAATGGAGCTGCTTTAGAAGGTAAAAACTGAGCTACCATATGATGCGACAGGGCACCTTTTGAGCCTATTAACTAAGACCACCAGAATCGGAAAGACAGAGGCAGGCAAATGTGCACTGCAGCAATATTGAAATAGCCAAGACATGGAAGCAAAAAAAGGTCCATAAACAGATGAATGGACAAAGACGAAGTGGTATACGTACCAAATGGAATAGAAGCCTCGGGAACAAAATGAACAATGCCATTTTCAGGACTACAGTTGAGCCTAGAAATAATCATATAACGTTAAGTAAGTCAAAAGGGTATGACAGGGGCTTCCCTGGTGGCGCGGTGGTTGAGAATCTGCCTGCTAATGCAGGGGATGCGGGTTCGAGCCCTGGTCTGGGAGGATCCCACGTGCCACGGAGCAACTGGGACCGTGAGCCACAACTGCTGAGCCTGCGCATCTGGAGCCTGTGCCACGCAACGGGAGGGTCCACGATACAGAGAGGCCCGCGCACTGCAATGAAGAGTGGCCCCCGCTTGCCGCAACTAGAGAAAGCCCTCGCACGAAACGAAGACCCAACACAGCTAAATAAATAGATAAATAAATAAATAAAGTAGCTATTAATTTTAAAAAAAGGGGATGACAAATATCCTATGATATCATTTATACATGTTATCCTAAGATTGCTACCAATGAACATATTTCCACAAAAAAAGACACTCACAGACTTATCAAATAAACTAATGGTTAGCCAAAATGAAAGGTGGGAGGATGGGTAAATTAGGACTATGGCGCTAACATACATATAGTAATGTTTGTTAAATGTATATAAACATATAACATATAAACTATATAATTTATATAATCACAATACCTTTAAAATATACATTCTGTAATCACATACATGCTAACAGGATCCGAAGATGAACAGACATATGTATGAATCATGGAGCAGATTCTGTACAGCCAGACAATCAAAACACTCTAATCAAATTTACTCCGATAAGAAATAGAAATTAAATTTAAAAAACAAACATATGTAAGGAGACATAAAGTTCTGGGGGCTTGTCCCAGCACATTCCACTCTAGTTTACAACCTCGGAACACTACCTCCTGTAAGACTCTGTTGCCCTAGTAGCAAGAGTTGAGAACGTAATAATGCTGCCGCCTTGTGGCTGTTTCCCACAACAGCAGCTTTAAACCCAGTGCTAATGGTTGCTTACGAGTCACAAGGACTGCAGGGCTCTAAATGACACCTGCCCTCAAAAAAGGCCCTGGGGTAGGGAATAGGCAAGAAAATTCAACACATGAGAAATTTTTCAAGAAGTCAATATGAAGAGGGAAGTTGTACTCACTCTTTATCAAAAATGGAAAAGAAAAAAAAGGATATGCTTAAAGCTCAGTATAAGGAATTATTAGCCACATGCAAATTCAAATTCAAAAAGGTTTCAGCTCACACCAGTCATGACCATCAGCAAAAAGACTACAAACTATAAATGCAGAAGGGGTTTTAGAAAAATGTGTACCTTCTAGCCGCTGGTGGGATGTAAAGTGGTAACAGCACTAACGAAAACTGAATGGAGCTGCTACAAAGGTAAAAATTGAGCTACCATATGATGCGGCAGGGCACCTTTTGGGCCTATAACCTAAGACCACCAGAATCGGAAAGACAGAGGCAGGGAAATGTGAACTGCAACAACATTGATATAGCCAAGACATGGAAGCAAAAAAAGGTCCATAAACAGATTAATGGACAAAGACGAAGTGGTGTACGTACCAAATGGAATAGAAGCCTCGGGAACAAAATGAACAATGCCGCTTTCAGGACTACAGTTGAGCCTACAAATAGTCATATAAGGTTAAGTAAGTAAAAAGGGTATGACAGGGGCTTCCCTGGTGGCGCAGTGGTTGAGAATCTGCCTGCTAATGCAGGGGACGCGGGTTCGAGCCCTGGTCTGGGAGGATCCCACGTGCCACGGAGCAACTGGGACCGTGAGACACAACTGCTGAGCCTGCGCATCTGGAGCCTGTGCCCCACAACGGGAGGGACCACGATAGTGAGAGGCCCGCACACCGCAATGAAGAGAGGCCCCCGCTTGCCGCAACTAGAGAAAGCCCTCGCACGAAACGAAGACCCAACACAGCTAAATAAATAGATAAATAAATAAATAAAGTAGCTATTAATTTAAAAAAATGGGTATGACAAATATCCTATGATATCATTTATACATGTTATCCTAAGATTGCTACCAATGAACATATTTCCACAAAAAAAGACACTCACAGACTTATCAAATAAACTAATGGTTAGCCAAAATGAAAGGTGGGAGGATGGGTAAATTAGGACTATGGCGTTTACATACATATAGTAATGTTTGTTTAATGTATATAAACATATAACATATAAACTATATAAATTATATAATCACAATACCTTTAAAATATACATTCTGTAATCACATACATGCTAACAGGATCCGAAGATGAACAGACATATGTATGAATCATTGGGCAGATTCTGTACATCCAGACAATCAAAACACTCTAATCAAATTTACTCCGATAAGAAATAGAAATTAAATTTAAAAAACAAACATAAGTAAGGAGACATAAAGTTCTGGGGGCTTGTCCCAGCACATTCCACTCTAGTTTACAACCTCGGAACACTACCTCCAGGAAGACTCTGTTGCCCTAGTAACAAGAGCTGAGAACGTAATAATGCTGCCGCCTTGTGGCTGTTTCCCACAACAGCAGCTTTAAACACAGTGCTAATGGTTGCTTACGAGTCACAAGGACTGCAGGGCTCTAAATGACACCTGCCCTCAAAAAAGGCCCTGGGGTAGGGAATAGGCAAGAAAATTCAACACATGAGAAATTTTTCAAGAAGTCAATATGAAGAGGGAAGTTGTACTCACTCTTTAACAAAAAAAGGAAAAGAAGAAAAAGGGGATGCCTAAAGCTCAGTATAAGGAATGATTAGCCACATGCCTATCCAACCTCCAAAAAGGTTTCAGCTCACACAGGTCAAATGGCCATCAGCAAAAAGTCCACAAACTATAAATGCAGAAGGGGTTTTAGAGAACTCTGTACCTCCTAGCTCTGGTGGGATCTAAAGTGGTAACAGCACTAACAAAAACGGAATGGAGCTGCTTTACAAGGTAAAAACTGAGCTACCATATGATGCGACAGGGCACCTTTTGAGCCTATTAACTAAGACCACCAGAATCGGAAAGACAGAGACAGGCAAATGTGCACTGCAGCAATATTGAAATAGCCAAGACATACAAGCAAAAAAAAGGTCCATAAACAGATGAATGGACAAAGACGAAATGGTATACGTACCAAATGGAATAGTAGCTTCGGGAACAAAATAAACAATGCCGTTTTCAGGACTACAGTTGAGCCTAGAAATAATCATATAAGGTTAAGTAAGTCAAAAGGGTATGACAAATATCCTATGATATCATTTATACATGTTATCCTAAGATTGCTACCAATGAACATATTTCCACAAAAACAGACACTCACAGACTTATCAAATAAACTAATGGTTAGCCAAAATGAAAGGTGGGAGGATGGGTAAATTAGGACTATGGCGTTTACATACATATACTAATGTATGTTAAATGTATATAAACATATAACAGATAAACTATATGAATTATATAATCACCAATACCTTTAAAATATACATTGTGTAATCACATACATGCTAACAGGATCCGAAGATGAACAGACATATGTATGAATCATTGAGCCGATTCTGTACAGCCAGACAATCAAAACACTCTAATCAAATTTACTCCGATAAGAAATAGAAATTAAATTTAAAAAACAAACATATGTAAGGAGACATAAACTTCTCCGGGCTTCTCCCAGCACATTCCACTCTAATTTATAACCTCAGAACACTACCTAGAGGAAGACTCTGTTGCCCTAGTAACAAGAGTTGAGAACGTAATAATGCTGCCGCCTTGTGGCTGTTTCCCACAACAGCAGCTTTATACCCAGTGCCAATTGTTGCTTAATAGTCACAAGGACTGCAGGGCTCTAAATGACACCTGCCCTCAAAAAATGCCCTGCGGTAGGGAATAGGCAAAAAAATTCAAGACATGAGAAAATTTTCAAGAAGTCAATAAGAGGAGGGAAGTTGTACTCACTCTTTAAAAAAAGGAAAAGAAAAAAGAGGACATGCCTAAAGCTCAGTATAAGGAATTATTAGCCACAGGCAAATTCAAATTCAAAAAGGTTTCAGCTCACACCAATCATGACCATCAGCAAAAAGTCTACAAACTATAAATGCTGAAGGGGTTTTAGAGAACTGTGTACCTTCTAGCTGCTGGTGGGATGTAAAGTGATAACAGCTCTAACGCAAACTGAATCGAGCTGCTTTACAGGGTAAAAACTGAGCTACCATATGATGCGGCAGGGCACCTTTTGGGCCTATAACTTAAGACCACCAGAATCGGAAAGACAGAGGCAGGCAAATGTGCACTGCAGCAATATTGAAATAGCCAAGAAATGGAAACAAAAAAAGATCCATAAACAGATGAATGGACAAAGAAGAAGTGGTATATCGACAGAATGGAATAGTAGCCTCGGGAACAAAATGAACAATGCCGTGTTCAGGACTACAGTTGAGCCTAGAAATAATCATATAAGGTTAAGTAAGTCAATAGGGTATGACAGGGGCTTCCCTGGTGGCGCAGTGGTTGAGAATCTGCCTGCTAATGCAGGGGACGCGGGTTCGAGCCCTGGTCTGGGAGGATCCCACGTGCCACGGAGCAACTGGGACCGTGAGCCACAACTGCTGAGCCTGCGCATCTGGAGCCTGTGACCCGTAACGGGAGGGGCCACGATAGTGAGAGGCCTGCGCACCGCAATGAAGAGTGGCTCCAGCTTGCCGCAACTAGAGAAAGCCCTCGCACGAAACGAAGACCCAACACAGCTAAATAAATAGATAAATAAATAAATAAATAAAGTAGCTATTAATTTAAAAAAAAAGGTATGACAAATATCCTATGATATCATTTACACATGTTATCCTAAGATTGCTACCAATGAACATATTTCCACAAAAAAAGACACTCACAGACTTATCAAATAAACTAATGGTTAGCCAAAATGAAAGGTGGGAGGATGGGTAAATTAGGACTATGGCGTTTACATACATATAGTAATGTTTGTTAAATGTATATAAACATATAACATATAAACTATATAAATTATATAATCACAATACCTTTAAAATATACATTCTGTAATCACATACATGCCAACAGGATCCGAAGATGCACAGACATATGTATGAATCATTGAGCAGATTCTGTACAGCCAGACAATCAAAACACTCTAATCAAATTTACTCCGATAAGAAATAGAAATTAAATTTAAAAAACAAACATAAGGAAGGAGACATAAAGTTCTGGGGGCTTGTCCCAGCACATTCCACTCTAGTTTACAACCTCGGAACACTACCTCCTGGAAGACTCTGTTGCCCTAGTAGCAAGAGTTGAGAACGTAATAATGCTGCCGCCTTGTGGCTGTTTCCCACAACAGCAGCTTTAAACCCAGTGCTAATGGTTGATTACGAGTCACAAGGACTGCAGTGCTCTAAATGACACCTGCCCTCAAAAAAGGCCCTGGGGTAGGGAATAGGCAAGAAAATTCAACACATGAGAAATTTTTCAAGAAGTCAATATGAAGAGGGAAGTTGTACTCACTCTTTAACAAAAAAAGGAAAAGAAGAAAAAGGGGATGCCTAAAGCTCAGTATAAGGAATGATTAGCCACATGCCTATCCAACCTCCAAAAAGGTTTCAGCTCACACAGGTCAAATGGCCATCAGCAAAAAGTCCACAAACTATAAATGCAGAAGGGGTTTTAGAGAACTCTGTACCTCCTAGCTCTGGTGGGATCTAAAGTGGTAACAGCACTAACAAAAACGGAATGGAGCTGCTTTAGAAGGTAAAAACTGAGCTACCATATGATGCGACAGGGCACCTTTTGAGCCTATTAACTAAGACCACCAGAATCGGAAAGACAGAGGCAGGCAAATGTGCACTGCAGCAATATTGAAATAGCCAAGACATGGAAGCAAAAAAAGGTCCATAAACAGATGAATGGACAAAGACGAAGTGGTATACGTACCAAATGGAATAGAAGCCTCGGGAACAAAATGAACAATGCCATTTTCAGGACTACAGTTGAGCCTAGAAATAATCATATAACGTTAAGTAAGTCAAAAGGGTATGACAGGGGCTTCCCTGGTGGCGCGGTGGTTGAGAATCTGCCTGCTAATGCAGGGGATGCGGGTTCGAGCCCTGGTCTGGGAGGATCCCACGTGCCACGGAGCAACTGGGACCGTGAGCCACAACTGCTGAGCCTGCGCATCTGGAGCCTGTGCCACGCAACGGGAGGGTCCACGATACAGAGAGGCCCGCGCACTGCAATGAAGAGTGGCCCCCGCTTGCCGCAACTAGAGAAAGCCCTCGCACGAAACGAAGACCCAACACAGCTAAATAAATAGATAAATAAATAAATAAAGTAGCTATTAATTTTAAAAAAAGGGGATGACAAATATCCTATGATATCATTTATACATGTTATCCTAAGATTGCTACCAATGAACATATTTCCACAAAAAAAGACACTCACAGACTTATCAAATAAACTAATGGTTAGCCAAAATGAAAGGTGGGAGGATGGGTAAATTAGGACTATGGCGCTAACATACATATAGTAATGTTTGTTAAATGTATATAAACATATAACATATAAACTATATAATTTATATAATCACAATACCTTTAAAATATACATTCTGTAATCACATACATGCTAACAGGATCCGAAGATGAACAGACATATGTATGAATCATGGAGCAGATTCTGTACAGCCAGACAATCAAAACACTCTAATCAAATTTACTCCGATAAGAAATAGAAATTAAATTTAAAAAACAAACATATGTAAGGAGACATAAAGTTCTGGGGGCTTGTCCCAGCACATTCCACTCTAGTTTACAACCTCGGAACACTACCTCCTGTAAGACTCTGTTGCCCTAGTAGCAAGAGTTGAGAACGTAATAATGCTGCCGCCTTGTGGCTGTTTCCCACAACAGCAGCTTTAAACCCAGTGCTAATGGTTGCTTACGAGTCACAAGGACTGCAGGGCTCTAAATGACACCTGCCCTCAAAAAAGGCCCTGGGGTAGGGAATAGGCAAGAAAATTCAACACATGAGAAATTTTTCAAGAAGTCAATATGAAGAGGGAAGTTGTACTCACTCTTTATCAAAAATGGAAAAGAAAAAAAAGGATATGCTTAAAGCTCAGTATAAGGAATTATTAGCCACATGCAAATTCAAATTCAAAAAGGTTTCAGCTCACACCAGTCATGACCATCAGCAAAAAGACTACAAACTATAAATGCAGAAGGGGTTTTAGAAAAATGTGTACCTTCTAGCCGCTGGTGGGATGTAAAGTGGTAACAGCACTAACGAAAACTGAATGGAGCTGCTACAAAGGTAAAAATTGAGCTACCATATGATGCGGCAGGGCACCTTTTGGGCCTATAACCTAAGACCACCAGAATCGGAAAGACAGAGGCAGGGAAATGTGAACTGCAACAACATTGATATAGCCAAGACATGGAAGCAAAAAAAGGTCCATAAACAGATTAATGGACAAAGACGAAGTGGTGTACGTACCAAATGAAATAGAAGCCTCGGGAACAAAATGAACAATGCCGCTTTCAGGACTACAGTTGAGCCTACAAATAGTCATATAAGGTTAAGTAAGTAAAAAGGGTATGACAGGGGCTTCCCTGGTGGCGCAGTGGTTGAGAATCTGCCTGCTAATGCAGGGGACGCGGGTTCGAGCCCTGGTCTGGGAGGATCCCACGTGCCACGGAGCAACTGGGACCGTGAGACACAACTGCTGAGCCTGCGCATCTGGAGCCTGTGCCCCACAACGGGAGGGACCACGATAGTGAGAGGCCCGCACACCGCAATGAAGAGAGGCCCCCGCTTGCCGCAACTAGAGAAAGCCCTCGCACGAAACGAAGACCCAACACAGCTAAATAAATAGATAAATAAATAAATAAAGTAGCTATTAATTTAAAAAAATGGGTATGACAAATATCCTATGATATCATTTATACATGTTATCCTAAGATTGCTACCAATGAACATATTTCCACAAAAAAAGACACTCACAGACTTATCAAATAAACTAATGGTTAGCCAAAATGAAAGGTGGGAGGATGGGTAAATTAGGACTATGGCGTTTACATACATATAGTAATGTTTGTTTAATGTATATAAACATATAACATATAAACTATATAAATTATATAATCACAATACCTTTAAAATATACATTCTGTAATCACATACATGCTAACAGGATCCGAAGATGAACAGACATATGTATGAATCATGGAGCAGATTCTGTACAGCCAATCAAAACACTCTAATCAAATTTACTCCGATAAGAAATAGAAATTAAATTTAAAAAACAAACATATGTAAGGAGACATAAAGTTCTGGGGGCTTGTCCCAGCACATTCCACTCTAGTTTACAACCTCGGAACACTACCTCCTGGAAGACTCTGTTGCCCTAGTAGCAAGAGTTGAGAACGTAATAATGCTGCCGCCTTGTGGCTGTTTCCCACAACAGCAGCTTTAAACCCAGTGCTAATGGTTGCTTACGAGTCACAAGGACTGCAGGGCTCTAAATGACACCTGCCCTCAAAAAAGGCCCTGGGGTAGGGAATAGGCAAGAAAATTCAACATATGAGAAATTTTTCAAGAAGTCAATATGAAGAGAGAAGTTGTACTCACTCTTTAACAAAAAAAGGACAAGAAGAAAAAGGGGATGCCTAAAGCTCAGTATAAGGAATTATTAGCCACATGCCTATCCAACCTCCAAAAAGGTTTCAGCTCACACAGGTCAAATGGCCATCAGCAAAAAGTCCACAAACTATAAATGCAGAAGGGGTTTTAGAGAACTCTGTACCTCCTAGCTCTGGTGGGATCTAAAGTGGTAACAGCACTAACAAAAACGGAATGGAGCTGCTTTACAAGGTAAAAACTGAGCTACCATATGATGCGACAGGGCACCTTTTGAGCCTATTAACTAAGACCACCAGAATCGGAAAGACAGAGGCAGGCAAATGTGCACTGCAGCAATATTGAAATAGCCAAGACATACAAGCAATAAAAAGGTCCATAAACAGATGAATGGACAAAGACCAAATGGTATACGTACCAAATGGAATAGTGGCCTCGCGAACAAAATGAACAATGCCGTTTTCAGGACTACAGTTGAGCCTAGAAATAATCATATAGGGTTAAGTAAGTCACAAGGGTATGACAAATATCCTATGATATCATTTATACATGTTATCCTAAGATTGCTACCAATGAACATATTTCCACAAAAAAAGACACTCACAGACTTATCAAATAAACTAATGGTTAGCCAAAATGAAAGGTGGGAGGTTGGGTAAATTAGGACTATGGCGTTTACATACATATACTAATGTATGTTAAATGTATATAAACATATAACAGATAAACTATATGAATTATATAATCACCAATACCTTTAAAATATACATTCTGTAATCACATACATGCTAACAGGATCCGAAGATGAACAGACATATGTATGAATCATTGAGCCGATTCTGTACAGCAGACAATCAAAACACTCTAATCAAGTTTACTCCGATAAGAAATAGAAATTAAATTTAAAAAACAAACATAAGTAAGGAGACATAAACTTCTCGGGGCTTCTCCCTGCACATTCCACTCTATTTTACAACCTCGGAACACTACCTAGAGGAAGACTGTGTTGCCCTAGTAACAAGAGTTGAGAACGTAATAATGCTGCCGCCTTGTGGCTGTTTCCCACAACAGCAGCTTTATACCCAGTGCCAATTGTTGCTTAATAGTCACAAGGACTGCAGGGCTCTAAATGACACCTGCCCTCAAAAAATGCCCTGCGGTAGGGAATAGGCAAGAAAATTCAAGACATGAGAAAATTTTCAAGAAGTCAATAAGAGGAGGGAAGTTGTACTCACTCTTTAAAAAAAAGGAAAAGAAAAAAAAGGACATGCCTAAACCTCAGTATAAGGAATTATAAGCCACAGGCAAATTCAAATTCAAAAAGGTTTCAGCTCACACCAGTCATG
This sequence comes from Balaenoptera acutorostrata, assembly GCF_949987535.1. Lineage (NCBI taxonomy): Eukaryota > Metazoa > Chordata > Mammalia > Artiodactyla > Balaenopteridae > Balaenoptera > Balaenoptera acutorostrata. The sequence continues at coordinate 124,957,364 of NC_080064.1, forward strand.
ACCACCAGCAAAAAGTTTACAAACTATAAATGCTGAAGGGGTTTTAGAGAACTGTGTACCTTCTAGCTGCTGGTGGGATGTAAAGTGGTAACAGCACTAACGCAAACTGAATCGAGCTGCTTTACAAGGTAAAAACTGAGCTACCATATGATGCGGCAGGGCACCTTTTGGGCCTATAACCTAAGACCACCAGAATCGGAAAGACAGAGGCAGGCAAATGTGCACTGCAGCAATATTGAAATAGCCAAGAAATGGAAGCAAAAAAAATCCATAAACAGATGAATGGACAAAGAAGAAGTGGTATATGGACAGAATGGAATAGTAGCCTCGGAAAAAAAATGAACAATGCCGTGTTCAGGACTACAGTTGAGCCTAGAAATAATCATATAAGGTTAAGTAAGTCAAAAAGGTATGACAAATATCCTATGATATCATTTATACATGTTATCCTAAGATTGCTACCAATGAACATATTTCCACAAAAAAAGACACTCACAGACTTATCAAATAAACTAATGGTTAGCCAAAATGAAAGGTGGGAGGATGGGTAAATTAGGACTATGGCGTTTACATACATATACTAATGTATGTTAAATGTATATAAACATATAACAGAAAAACTATATGAATTATATAATCACCAATACCTTTAAAATATATATTGTGTAATCACATACATGCTAACAGGATCCGAAGATGAACAGACATATGTATGAATCATTGAGCAGATTCTGTACAGCCAGACAATCAAAACACTCTAATCAAATTTACTCCGATAAGAAATAGAAATTAAATTTAAAAAACAAACATAAGGAAGGAGACATAAAGTTCTGGGGGCTTGTCCCAGCACATTCCACTCTAGTTTACAACCTCGGAACTCTACCTCCTGTAAGACTCTGTTGCCCTAGTAGCAAGAGTTGAGAACGTAATAATGCTGCCGCCTTGTGGCTGTTTCCCACAACAGCAGCTTTAAACCCAGTGCTAATGGTTGCTTACGAGTCACAAGGACTGCAGGGCTCTAAATGACACCTGCCCTCAAAAAAGGCCCTGGGGTAGGGAATAGGCAAGAAAATTCAACACATGAGAAATTTTTCAAGAAGTCAATATGAAGAGGGAAGTTGTACTCACTCTTTATCAAAAATGGAAAAGAAAAAAAAGGATATGCTTAAAGCTCAGTATAAGGAATTATTAGCCACATGCAAATTCAAATTCAAAAAGGTTTCAGCTCACACCAGTCATGACCATCAGCAAAAAGACTACAAACTATAAATGCAGAAGGGGTTTTAGAAAAATGTGTACCTTCTAGCCGCTGGTGGGATGTAAAGTGGTAACAGCACTAACGAAAACTGAATGGAGCTGCTACAAAGGTAAAAATTGAGCTACCATATGATGCGGCAGGGCACCTTTTGGGCCTATAACCTAAGACCACCAGAATCGGAAAGACAGAGGCAGGGAAATGTGAACTGCAACAACATTGATATAGCCAAGACATGGAAGCAAAAAAAGGTCCATAAACAGATTAATGGACAAAGACGAAGTGGTGTACGTACCAAATGAAATAGAAGCCTCGGGAACAAAATGAACAATGCCGCTTTCAGGACTACAGTTGAGCCTACAAATAGTCATATAAGGTTAAGTAAGTAAAAAGGGTATGACAGGGGCTTCCCTGGTGGCGCAGTGGTTGAGAATCTGCCTGCTAATGCAGGGGACGCGGGTTCGAGCCCTGGTCTGGGAGGATCCCACGTGCCACGGAGCAACTGGGACCGTGAGACACAACTGCTGAGCCTGCGCATCTGGAGCCTGTGCCCCACAACGGGAGGGACCATGATAGTGAGAGGCCCGCACACCGCAATGAAGAGAGGCCCCCGCTTGCCGCAACTAGAGAAAGCCCTCGCACGAAACGAAGACCCAACACAGCTAAATAAATAGATAAATAAATAAATAAAGTAGCTATTAATTTAAAAAAATGGGTATGACAAATATCCTATGATATCATTTATACATGTTATCCTAAGATTGCTACCAATGAACATATTTCCACAAAAAAAGACACTCACAGACTTATCAAATAAACTAATGGTTAGCCAAAATGAAAGGTGGGAGGATGGGTAAATTAGGACTATGGCGTTTACATACATATAGTAATGTTTGTTTAATGTATATAAACATATAACATATAAACTATATAAATTATATAATCACAATACCTTTAAAATATACATTCTGTAATCACATACATGCTAACAGGATCCGAAGATGAACAGACATATGTATGAATCATGGAGCAGATTCTGTACAGCCAATCAAAACACTCTAATCAAATTTACTCCGATAAGAAATAGAAATTAAATTTAAAAAACAAACATATGTAAGGAGACATAAAGTTCTGGGGGCTTGTCCCAGCACATTCCACTCTAGTTTACAACCTCGGAACACTACCTCCTGGAAGACTCTGTTGCCCTAGTAGCAAGAGTTGAGAACGTAATAATGCTGCCGCCTTGTGGCTGTTTCCCACAACAGCAGCTTTAAACCCAGTGCTAATGGTTGCTTACGAGTCACAAGGACTGCAGGGCTCTAAATGACACCTGCCCTCAAAAAAGGCCCTGGGGTAGGGAATAGGCAAGAAAATTCAACATATGAGAAATTTTTCAAGAAGTCAATATGAAGAGAGAAGTTGTACTCACTCTTTAACAAAAAAAGGACAAGAAGAAAAAGGGGATGCCTAAAGCTCAGTATAAGGAATTATTAGCCACATGCCTATCCAACCTCCAAAAAGGTTTCAGCTCACACAGGTCAAATGGCCATCAGCAAAAAGTCCACAAACTATAAATGCAGAAGGGGTTTTAGAGAACTCTGTACCTCCTAGCTCTGGTGGGATCTAAAGTGGTAACAGCACTAACAAAAACGGAATGGAGCTGCTTTACAAGGTAAAAACTGAGCTACCATATGATGCGACAGGGCACCTTTTGAGCCTATTAACTAAGACCACCAGAATCGGAAAGACAGAGGCAGGCAAATGTGCACTGCAGCAATATTGAAATAGCCAAGACATACAAGCAATAAAAAGGTCCATAAACAGATGAATGGACAAAGACCAAATGGTATACGTACCAAATGGAATAGTGGCCTCGCGAACAAAATGAACAATGCCGTTTTCAGGACTACAGTTGAGCCTAGAAATAATCATATAGGGTTAAGTAAGTCACAAGGGTATGACAAATATCCTATGATATCATTTATACATGTTATCCTAAGATTGCTACCAATGAACATATTTCCACAAAAAAAGACACTCACAGACTTATCAAATAAACTAATGGTTAGCCAAAATGAAAGGTGGGAGGTTGGGTAAATTAGGACTATGGCGTTTACATACATATACTAATGTATGTTAAATGTATATAAACATATAACAGATAAACTATATGAATTATATAATCACCAATACCTTTAAAATATACATTCTGTAATCACATACATGCTAACAGGATCCGAAGATGAACAGACATATGTATGAATCATTGAGCCGATTCTGTACAGCAGACAATCAAAACACTCTAATCAAGTTTACTCCGATAAGAAATAGAAATTAAATTTAAAAAACAAACATAAGTAAGGAGACATAAACTTCTCGGGGCTTCTCCCTGCACATTCCACTCTATTTTACAACCTCGGAACACTACCTAGAGGAAGACTGTGTTGCCCTAGTAACAAGAGTTGAGAACGTAATAATGCTGCCGCCTTGTGGCTGTTTCCCACAACAGCAGCTTTATACCCAGTGCCAATTGTTGCTTAATAGTCACAAGGACTGCAGGGCTCTAAATGACACCTGCCCTCAAAAAATGCCCTGCGGTAGGGAATAGGCAAGAAAATTCAAGACATGAGAAAATTTTCAAGAAGTCAATAAGAGGAGGGAAGTTGTACTCACTCTTTAAAAAAAAGGAAAAGAAAAAAAAGGACATGCCTAAACCTCAGTATAAGGAATTATAAGCCACAGGCAAATTCAAATTCAAAAAGGTTTCAGCTCACACCAGTCATGACCACCAGCAAAAAGTTTACAAACTATAAATGCTGAAGGGGTTTTAGAGAACTGTGTACCTTCTAGCTGCTGGTGGGATGTAAAGTGGTAACAGCACTAACGCAAACTGAATCGAGCTGCTTTACAAGGTAAAAACTGAGCTACCATATGATGCGGCAGGGCACCTTTTGGGCCTATAACCTAAGACCACCAGAATCGGAAAGACAGAGGCAGGCAAATGTGCACTGCAGCAATATTGAAATAGCCAAGAAATGGAAGCAAAAAAAATCCATAAACAGATGAATGGACAAAGAAGAAGTGGTATATGGACAGAATGGAATAGTAGCCTCGGAAAAAAAATGAACAATGCCGTGTTCAGGACTACAGTTGAGCCTAGAAATAATCATATAAGGTTAAGTAAGTCAAAAAGGTATGACAAATATCCTATGATATCATTTATACATGTTATCCTAAGATTGCTACCAATGAACATATTTCCAGAAAAACAGACACTCACAGACTTATCAAATAAACTAATGGTTAGCCAAAATGAAAGGTGGGAGGATGGGTAAATTAGGACTATGGCGTTTACATACATATACTAATGTATGTTAAATGTATATAAACATATAACAGATAAACTATATGAATTATATAATCACCAATACCTTTAAAATATACATTGTGTAATCACATACATGCTAACAGGATCCGAAGATGAACAGACATATGTATGAATCATTGAGCCGATTCTGTACAGCCAGACAATCAAAACACTCTAATCAAATTTACTCCGATAAGAAATAGAAATTAAATTTAAAAAACAAACATATGTAAGGAGACATAAACTTCTCCGGGCTTCTCCCAGCACATTCCACTCTAATTTATAACCTCGGAACACTACCTAGAGGAAGACTCTGTTGCCCTAGTAACAAGAGTTGAGAACGTAATAATGCTGCCGCCTTGTGGCTGTTTCCCACAACAGCAGCTTTATACCCAGTGCCAATTGTTGCTTAATAGTCACAAGGACTGCAGGGCTCTAAATGACACCTGCCCTCAAAAAATGCCCTGCGGTAGGGAATAGGCAAAAAAATTCAAGACATGAGAAAATTTTCAAGAAGTCAATAAGAGGAGGGAAGTTGTACTCACTCTTTAAAAACAAGGAAAAGAAAAAAGAGGACATGCCTAAAGCTCAGTATAAGGAATTATTAGCCACAGGCAAATTCAAATTCAAAAAGGTTTCAGCTCACACCAATCATGACCATCAGCAAAAAGTCTACAAACTATAAATGCTGAAGGGGTTTTAGAGAACTGTGTACCTTCTAGCTGCTGGTGGGATGTAAAGTGATAACAGCTCTAACGCAAACTGAATCGAGCTGCTTTACAGGGTAAAAACTGAGCTACCATATGATGCGGCAGGGCACCTTTTGGGCCTATAACTTAAGACCACCAGAATCGGAAAGACAGAGGCAGGCAAATGTGCACTGCAGCAATATTGAAATAGCCAAGAAATGGAAACAAAAAAAGATCCATAAACAGATGAATGGACAAAGAAGAAGTGGTATATCGACAGAATGGAATAGTAGCCTCGGGAACAAAATGAACAATGCCGTGTTCAGGACTACAGTTGAGCCTAGAAATAATCATATAAGGTTAAGTAAGTCAATAGGGTATGACAGGGGCTTCCCTGGTGGCGCAGTGGTTGAGAATCTGCCTGCTAATGCAGGGGACGCGGGTTCGAGCCCTGGTCTGGGAGGATCCCACGTGCCACGGAGCAACTGGGACCGTGAGCCACAACTGCTGAGCCTGCGCATCTGGAGCCTGTGACCAGTAACGGGAGGGGCCACGATAGTGAGAGGCCTGCGCACCGCAATGAAGAGTGGCTCCAGCTTGCCGCAACTAGAGAAAGCCCTCGCACGAAACGAAGACCCAACACAGCTAAATAAATAGATAAATAAATAAATAAATAAAGTAGCTATTAATTTAAAAAAAAAGGTATGACAAATATCCTATGATATCATTTACACATGTTATCCTAAGATTGCTACCAATGAACATATTTCCACAAAAAAAGACACTCACAGACTTATCAAATAAACTAATGGTTAGCCAAAATGAAAGGTGGGAGGATGGGTAAATTAGGACTATGGCGTTTACATACATATAGTAATGTTTGTTAAATGTATATAAACATATAACATATAAACTATATAAATTATATAATCACAATACCTTTAAAATATACATTCTGTAATCACATACATGCCAACAGGATCCGAAGATGCACAGACATATGTATGAATCATTGAGCAGATTCTGTACAGCCAGACAATCAAAACACTCTAATCAAATTTACTCCGATAAGAAATAGAAATTAAATTTAAAAAACAAACATAAGGAAGGAGACATAAAGTTCTGGGGGCTTGTCCCAGCACATTCCACTCTAGTTTACAACCTCGGAACACTACCTCCTGGAAGACTCTGTTGCCCTAGTAGCAAGAGTTGAGAACGTAATAATGCTGCCGCCTTGTGGCTGTTTCCCACAACAGCAGCTTTAAACCCAGTGCTAATGGTTGATTACGAGTCACAAGGACTGCAGTGCTCTAAATGACACCTGCCCTCAAAAAAGGCCCTGGGGTAGGGAATAGGCAAGAAAATTCAACACATGAGAAATTTTTCAAGAAGTCAATATGAAGAGGGAAGTTGTACTCACTCTTTAACAAAAAAAGGAAAAGAAGAAAAAGGGGATGCCTAAAGCTCAGTATAAGGAATGATTAGCCACATGCCTATCCAACCTCCAAAAAGGTTTCAGCTCACACAGGTCAAATGGCCATCAGCAAAAAGTCCACAAACTATAAATGCAGAAGGGGTTTTAGAGAACTCTGTACCTCCTAGCTCTGGTGGGATCTAAAGTGGTAACAGCACTAACAAAAACGGAATGGAGCTGCTTTAGAAGGTAAAAACTGAGCTACCATATGATGCGACAGGGCACCTTTTGAGCCTATTAACTAAGACCACCAGAATCGGAAAGACAGAGGCAGGCAAATGTGCACTGCAGCAATATTGAAATAGCCAAGACATGGAAGCAAAAAAAGGTCCATAAACAGATGAATGGACAAAGACGAAGTGGTATACGTACCAAATGGAATAGAAGCCTCGGGAACAAAATGAACAATGCCATTTTCAGGACTACAGTTGAGCCTAGAAATAATCATATAACGTTAAGTAAGTCAAAAGGGTATGACAGGGGCTTCCCTGGTGGCGCGGTGGTTGAGAATCTGCCTGCTAATGCAGGGGATGCGGGTTCGAGCCCTGGTCTGGGAGGATCCCACGTGCCACGGAGCAACTGGGACCGTGAGCCACAACTGCTGAGCCTGCGCATCTGGAGCCTGTGCCACGCAACGGGAGGGTCCACGATACAGAGAGGCCCGCGCACTGCAATGAAGAGTGGCCCCCGCTTGCCGCAACTAGAGAAAGCCCTCGCACGAAACGAAGACCCAACACAGCTAAATAAATAGATAAATAAATAAATAAAGTAGCTATTAATTTTAAAAAAAGGGGATGACAAATATCCTATGATATCATTTATACATGTTATCCTAAGATTGCTACCAATGAACATATTTCCACAAAAAAAGACACTCACAGACTTATCAAATAAACTAATGGTTAGCCAAAATGAAAGGTGGGAGGATGGGTAAATTAGGACTATGGCGCTAACATACATATAGTAATGTTTGTTAAATGTATATAAACATATAACATATAAACTATATAATATATATAATCACAATACCTTTAAAATATACATTCTGTAATCACATACATGCTAACAGGATCCGAAGATGAACAGACATATGTATGAATCATGGAGCAGATTCTGTACAGCCAGACAATCAAAACACTCTAATCAAATTTACTCCGATAAGAAATAGAAATTAAATTTAAAAAACAAACATATGTAAGGAGACATAAAGTTCTGGGGGCTTGTCCCAGCACATTCCACTCTAGTTTACAACCTCGGAACACTACCTCCTGTAAGACTCTGTTGCCCTAGTAGCAAGAGTTGAGAACGTAATAATGCTGCCGCCTTGTGGCTGTTTCCCACAACAGCAGCTTTAAACCCAGTGCTAATGGTTGCTTACGAGTCACAAGGACTGCAGGGCTCTAAATGACACCTGCCCTCAAAAAAGGCCCTGGGGTAGGGAATAGGCAAGAAAATTCAACACATGAGAAATTTTTCAAGAAGTCAATATGAAGAGGGAAGTTGTACTCACTCTTTATCAAAAATGGAAAAGAAAAAAAAGGATATGCTTAAAGCTCAGTATAAGGAATTATTAGCCACATGCAAATTCAAATTCAAAAAGGTTTCAGCTCACACCAGTCATGACCATCAGCAAAAAGACTACAAACTATAAATGCAGAAGGGGTTTTAGAAAAATGTGTACCTTCTAGCCGCTGGTGGGATGTAAAGTGGTAACAGCACTAACGAAAACTGAATGGAGCTGCTACAAAGGTAAAAATTGAGCTACCATATGATGCGGCAGGGCACCTTTTGGGCCTATAACCTAAGACCACCAGAATCGGAAAGACAGAGGCAGGGAAATGTGAACTGCAACAACATTGATATAGCCAAGACATGGAAGCAAAAAAAGGTCCATAAACAGATTAATGGACAAAGACGAAGTGGTGTACGTACCAAATGGAATAGAAGCCTCGGGAACAAAATGAACAATGCCGCTTTCAGGACTACAGTTGAGCCTACAAATAGTCATATAAGGTTAAGTAAGTAAAAAGGGTATGACAGGGGCTTCCCTGGTGGCGCAGTGGTTGAGAATCTGCCTGCTAATGCAGGGGACGCGGGTTCGAGCCCTGGTCTGGGAGGATCCCACGTGCCACGGAGCAACTGGGACCGTGAGACACAACTGCTGAGCCTGCGCATCTGGAGCCTGTGCCCCACAACGGGAGGGACCACGATAGTGAGAGGCCCGCACACCGCAATGAAGAGAGGCCCCCGCTTGCCGCAACTAGAGAAAGCCCTCGCACGAAACGAAGACCCAACACAGCTAAATAAATAGATAAATAAATAAATAAAGTAGCTATTAATTTAAAAAAATGGGTATGACAAATATCCTATGATATCATTTATACATGTTATCCTAAGATTGCTACCAATGAACATATTTCCACAAAAAAAGACACTCACAGACTTATCAAATAAACTAATGGTTAGCCAAAATGAAAGGTGGGAGGATGGGTAAATTAGGACTATGGCGTTTACATACATATAGTAATGTTTGTTTAATGTATATAAACATATAACATATAAACTATATAAATTATATAATCACAATACCTTTAAAATATACATTCTGTAATCACATACATGCTAACAGGATCCGAAGATGAACAGACATATGTATGAATCATTGGGCAGATTCTGTACATCCAGACAATCAAAACACTCTAATCAAATTTACTCCGATAAGAAATAGAAATTAAATTTAAAAAACAAACATAAGTAAGGAGACATAAAGTTCTGGGGGCTTGTCCCAGCACATTCCACTCTAGTTTACAACCTCGGAACACTACCTCCAGGAAGACTCTGTTGCCCTAGTAACAAGAGCTGAGAACGTAATAATGCTGCCGCCTTGTGGCTGTTTCCCACAACAGCAGCTTTAAACCCAGTGCTAATGGTTGCTTACGAGTCACAAGGACTGCAGGGCTCTAAATGACACCTGCCCTCAAAAAAGGCCCTGGGGTAGGGAATAGGCAAGAAAATTCAACACATGAGAAATTTTTCAAGAAGTCAATATGAAGAGGGAAGTTGTACTCACTCTTTAACAAAAAAAGGAAAAGAAGAAAAAGGGGATGCCTAAAGCTCAGTATAAGGAATGATTAGCCACATGCCTATCCAACCTCCAAAAAGGTTTCAGCTCACACAGGTCAAATGGCCATCAGCAAAAAGTCCACAAACTATAAATGCAGAAGGGGTTTTAGAGAACTCTGTACCTCCTAGCTCTGGTGGGATCTTAAGTGGTAACAGCACTAACAAAAACGGAATGGAGCTGCTTTAGAAGGTAAAAACTGAGCTACCATATGATGTGACAGGGCACCTTTTGAGCCTATTAACTAAGACCACCAGAATCGGAAAGACAGAGGCAGGCAAATGTGCACTGCAGCAATATTGAAATAGCCAAGACATGGAAGCAAAAAAAAGATCCATAAACAGATGAATGGACAAAGACGAAGTGGTGTACGTAGCAAATGGAATAGAAGCCTCGGGAACAAAATGAACAATGCCTTTTTCAGGACTACAGTTGAGCCTAGAAATAATCATATAAGGTTAAGTAAGTCAAAAGGGTATGACAGGGGCTTCCCTGGTGGCGCAGTGATTGAGAATCTGCCTGCTAATGCAGGGGACGCGGGTTCGAGCCCTGGTCTGGGAGGATCCCACGTGCCACGGAGCAACTGGGACCGTGAGCCACAACTGCTGAGCCTGCACATCTGGAGCCTGTGCCCCGCAAGGGGAGGGGCCACGATAGTGAGAGGCCCGCGCACCGCAATGAAGAGTGGCCCCCGCTTGCCGCAACTAGAGAAAGCCCTCGCACGAAACGAAGACCCAACACAGCTAAATAAATAGATAAATAAATAAATAAATAAATAAACAAAGTAGCTATTAATTTAAAAAAAAGGGTATGAGAAATATCCTATGATATCATTTATACATGTTATCCTAAGATTGCTACCAATGAACATATTTCCACAAAAAAAGACACTCACAGACTTATCAAATAAACTAATGGTTAGCCAAAATGAAAGGTGGGAGGATGGGTAAATTAGGACTATGACGTTTACATACATATAGTAATGTTTGTTAAATGTATATAAACATATAACATATAAACTATATAAATTATATAATCACAATACCTTTAAAATATACATTCTGTAATCACATACATGCCAACAGGATCCGAAGATGCACAGACATATGTATGAATCATTGAGCAGATTCTGTACAGCCAGACAATCAAAACACTCTAATCAAATTTACTCCGATAAGAAATAGAAATTAAATTTAAAAAACAAACATAAGTAAGGAGACATAAAGTTCTGGGGGCTTGTCCCAGCACATTCCACTCTAGTTTACAACCTCGGAACACTACCTCCAGGAAGACTCTGTTGCCCTAGTAACAAGAGTTGAGAACGTAATAATGCTGCCGCCTTGTGGCTGTTTCCCACAACAGCAGCTTTATACCCAGTGCCAATTGTTGCTTAATAGTCACAAGGACTGCAGGGCTCTAAATGACACCTGCCCTCAAAAAATGCCCTGCGGTAGGGAATAGGCAAGAAAATTCAAGACATGAGAAAATTTTCAAGAAGTCAATAAGAGGAGGGAAGTTGTACTCACGCTTTAAAAAAAAGGAAAAGTAAAAAAAGGACATGCCTAAAGCTCAGTATAAGGAATTATTAGCCATAGGCAAATTCAAATTCAAAAAGGTTTCAGCTCACACCAGTCATGACCATCAGCAAAAAGTCTACAAACTATAAATGCTGAAGGGGTTTTAGAGAACTGTGTACCTTCTAGCTGCTGGTGGGATGTAAAGTGGTAACAGCACTAACGCAAACTGAATCGAGCTGCTTTACAAGGTAAAAACTGAGCTACCATATGATGCGGCAGGGCACCTTTTGGGCCTATAACCTAAGACCACCAGAATCGGAAAGACAGAGGCAGGCAAATGTGCACTGCAGCCATATTGAAATAGCCAAGAAATGGAAGCAAAAAAAGATCCATAAACAGATGAATGGACAAAAAGAAGACGTATATGGACAGCATGGAATAGTAGCCTCGGAAAAAAAATAAACAATGCCGTGTTCAGGACTACAGTTGAGCCTAGAAATAATCATATAAGGTTAAGTAAGTCAAAAAGGTATGACAAATATCCTCTGATATCATTTATACATGTTATCCTAAGATTGCTACCAATGAACATATTTCCACAAAAAAAGACACTCACAGACTTATCAAATAAACTAATTGTTAGCCAAAATGAAAGGTGGGAGGATGGGTAAATTAGGACTATGGGGTTAACATACATATAGTAATGTTTGTTAAATGTATATAAACAAAAAACATACAAACTATATAAATTATATAATCACAATACCTTTAAAATATACATTCTGTAATTCCATACATGCTAACATGATCCGAAGAGGAACAGACATATGTGTGAATCATTGCGTAGATTCTGTACAGCCAGACAATCAAAACACTCTAATCAAATTTACTCCGATAAGAAATAGAAATTAAATTTAAAAAACAAACATAAGTAAGGAGACATAAAGTTCTGGGGGCTTGTCCCAGCACATTCCACTCTAGTTTACAACCTCGGAACACTACCTCCAGGAAGACTCTGTTGCCCTAGTAACAAGAGTTGAGAACGTAATAATGCTGCCGCCTTGTGGCTGTTTCCCACAACAGCAGCTTTATACCCAGTGCCAATTGTTGCTTAATAGTCACAAGGACTGCAGGGCTCTAAATGACACCTGCCCTCAAAAAATGCCCTGCGGTAGGGAATAGGCAAGAAAATTCAAGACATGAGAAAATTTTCAAGAAGTCAATAAGAGGAGGGAAGTTGTACTCACGCTTTAAAAAAAAGGAAAAGTAAAAAAAGGACATGCCTAAAGCTCAGTATAAGGAATTATTAGCCATAGGCAAATTCAAATTCAAAAAGGTTTCAGCTCACACCAGTCATGACCATCAGCAAAAAGTCTACAAACTATAAATGCTGAAGGGGTTTTAGAGAACTGTGTACCTTCTAGCTGCTGGTGGGATGTAAAGTGGTAACAGCACTAACGCAAACTGAATCGAGCTGCTTTACAAGGTAAAAACTGAGCTACCATATGATGCGGCAGGGCACCTTTTGGGCCTATAACCTAAGACCACCAGAATCGGAAAGACAGAGGCAGGCAAATGTGCACTGCAGCCATATTGAAATAGCCAAGAAATGGAAGCAAAAAAAGATCCATAAACAGATGAATGGACAAAAAGAAGACGTATATGGACAGCATGGAATAGTAGCCTCGGAAAAAAAATAAACAATGCCGTGTTCAGGACTACAGTTGAGCCTAGAAATAATCATATAAGGTTAAGTAAGTCAAAAAGGTATGACAAATATCCTCTGATATCATTTATACATGTTATCCTAAGATTGCTACCAATGAACATATTTCCACAAAAAAAGACACTCACAGACTTATCAAATAAACTAATTGTTAGCCAAAATGAAAGGTGGGAGGATGGGTAAATTAGGACTATGGGGTTAACATACATATAGTAATGTTTGTTAAATGTATATAAACAAAAAACATACAAACTATATAAATAATATAATCACAATACCTTTAAAATATACATTCTGTAATTCCATACATGCTAACATGATCCGAAGAGGAACAGACATATGTGTGAATCATTGCGTAGATTCTGTACAGCCAGACAATCAAAACACTCTAATCAAATTTACTCCGATAAGAAATAGAAATTAAATTTAAAAAACAAACATAAGTAAGGAGACATAAAGTTCTGGGGGCTTGTCCCAGCACATTCCACTCTAGTTTACAACCTCGGAACACTACCTCCAGGAAGACTCTGTTGCCCTAGTAACAAGAATTGAGAATGTAATAATGCTGCTGCCTTGTGGCTGTTTCCCACAACAGCAGCTTTAAACACACTGCTAATGGTTGCTTCATAGTCACAAGGATTGCAGGGCTCTAAATGACACCTGCCCTCAAGAAATGCCCTGGAGTGGGGAATAGGCAAGAAAATTCAACACATGAGAAATTTTTCAAGAAGTCAATATGAAGAGGGAAGTTGTACTCACTCTTTAACAAAAAAAGGAAAAGAAGAAAAAGGGGATGCCTAAAGCTCAGTATAAGGAATGATTAGCCACATGCCTATCCAACCTCCAAAAAGGTTTCAGCTCACACAGGTCAAATGGCCATCAGCAAAAAGTCCACAAACTATAAATGCAGAAGGGGTTTTAGACAACTCTGTACCTCCTAGCTCTGGTGGGATCTAAAGTGGTAACAGCACTAACAAAAACGGAATGGAGCTGCTTTACAAGGTAAAAACTGAGCTACCATATGATGCGACAGGGCACCTTTTGAGCCTATTAACTAAGACCACCAGAATCGGAAAGACAGAGACAGGCAAATGTGCACTGCAGCAATATTGAAATAGCCAAGACATACAAGCAAAAAAAAGGTCCATAAACAGATGAATGGACAAAGACGAAATGGTATACGTACCAAATGGAATAGTAGCTTCGGGAACAAAATAAACAATGCCGTTTTCAGGACTACAGTTGAGCCTAGAAATAATCATATAAGGTTAAGTAAGTCAAAAGGGTATGACAAATATCCTATGATATCATTTATACATGTTATCCTAAGATTGCTACCAATGAACATATTTCCAGAAAAACAGACACTCACAGACTTATCAAATAAACTAATGGTTAGCCAAAATGAAAGGTGGGAGGATGGGTAAATTAGGACTATGGCGTTTACATACATATACTAATGTATGTTAAATGTATATAAACATATAACAGATAAACTATATGAATTATATAATCACCAATACCTTTAAAATATACATTGTGTAATCACATACATGCTAACAGGATCCGAAGATGAACAGACATATGTATGAATCATTGAGCCGATTCTGTACAGCCAGACAATCAAAACACTCTAATCAAATTTACTCCGATAAGAAATAGAAATTAAATTTAAAAAACAAACATATGTAAGGAGACATAAACTTCTCCGGGCTTCTCCCAGCACATTCCACTCTAATTTATAACCTCGGAACACTACCTAGAGGAAGACTCTGTTGCCCTAGTAACAAGAGTTGAGAACGTAATAATGCTGCCGCCTTGTGGCTGTTTCCCACAACAGCAGCTTTATACCCAGTGCCAATTGTTGCTTAATAGTCACAAGGACTGCAGGGCTCTAAATGACACCTGCCCTCAAAAAATGCCCTGCGGTAGGGAATAGGCAAAAAAATTCAAGACATGAGAAAATTTTCAAGAAGTCAATAAGAGGAGGGAAGTTGTACTCACTCTTTAAAAAAAAGGAAAAGAAAAAAGAGGACATGCCTAAAGCTCAGTATAAGGAATTATTAGCCACAGGCAAATTCAAATTCAAAAAGGTTTCAGCTCACACCAATCATGACCATCAGCAAAAAGTCTACAAACTATAAATGCTGAAGGGGTTTTAGAGAACTGTGTACCTTCTAGCTGCTGGTGGGATGTAAAGTGATAACAGCTCTAACGCAAACTGAATCGAGCTGCTTTACAGGGTAAAAACTGAGCTACCATATGATGCGGCAGGGCACCTTTTGGGCCTATAACTTAAGACCACCAGATTCGGAAAGACAGAGGCAGGCAAATGTGCACTGCAGCAATATTGAAATAGCCAAGAAATGGAAACAAAAAAAGATCCATAAACAGATGAATGGACAAAGAAGAAGTGGTATATCGACAGAATGGAATAGTAGCCTCGGGAACAAAATGAACAATGCCGTGTTCAGGACTACAGTTGAGCCTAGAAATAATCATATAAGGTTAAGTAAGTCAATAGGGTATGACAGGGGCTTCCCTGGTGGCGCAGTGGTTGAGAATCTGCCTGCTAATGCAGGGGACGCGGGTTCGAGCCCTGGTCTGGGAGGATCCCACGTGCCACGGAGCAACTGGGACCGTGAGCCACAACTGCTGAGCCTGCGCATCTGGAGCCTGTGACCCGTAACGGGAGGGGCCACGATAGTGAGAGGCCTGCGCACCGCAATGAAGAGTGGCTCCCGCTTGCCACAACTAGAGAAAGCCCTCGCACGAAACGAAGACCCAACACAGCTAAATAAATAGATAAATAAATAAATAAATAAATAAATAAAGTAGCTATTAATTTAAAAAAAAAAGGTATGACAAATATCCTATGATATCATTTACACATGTTATCCTAAGATTGCTACCAATGAACATATTTCCACAAAAAAAGACACTCACAGACTTATCAAATAAACTAATGGTTAGCCAAAATGAAAGGTGGGAGGATGGGTAAATTAGGACTATGGCGTTTACATACATATAGTAATGTTTGTTAAATGTATATAAACAAATAACATATAAACTATATAAATTATATAATCACAATACCTTTAAAATATACATTCTGTAATCACATACATGCCAACAGGATCCGAAGATGCACAGACATATGTATGAATCATTGAGCAGATTCTGTACAGCCAGACAATCAAAACACTCTAATCAAATTTACTCCAATAAGAAATAGAAATTAAATTTAAAAAACAAACATAAGGAAGGAGACATAAAGTTCTGGGGGCTTGTCCCAGCACATTCCACTCTAGTTTACAACCTCGGAACACTACCTCCAGGAAGACTCTGTTGCCCTAGTAGCAAGAGTTGAGAACGTAATAATGCTGCCGCCTTGTGGCTGTTTCCCACAACAGCAGCTTTAAACCCACTGCTAATGGTTGCTTCATAGTCACAAGGATTGCAGGGCTCTAAATGACACCTGCCCTCAAGAAATGCCCTGGAGTGGGGAATAGGCAAGAAAATTCAACACATGAGAAATTTTTCAAGAAGTCAATATGAAGAGGGAAGTTGTACTCACTCTTTATCAAAAATGGAAAAGAAAAAAAGGATATGCTTAAAGCTCAGTATAAGGAATTATTAGCCACATGCAAATTCAAATTCAAAAAGGTTTCAGCTCACACCAATCATGACCATCAGCAAAAAGACTACAAACTATAAATGCAGAAGGGGTTTTAGAAAAATGTGTACCTTCTAGCCGCTGGTGGGATGTAAAGTGGTAACAGCACTAACGAAAACTGAATGGAGCTGCTACAAAGGTAAAAATTGAGCTACCATATGATGCGGCAGGGCACCTTTTGGGCCTATAACCTAAGACCACCAGAATCGGAAAGACAGAGGCAGGGAAATGTGAACTGCAACAACATTGATATAGCCAAGACATGGAAGCAAAAAAAGGTCCATAAACAGATTAATGGACAAAGACGAAGTGGTGTACGTACCAAATGGAATAGAAGCCTCGGGAACAAAATGAACAATGCCGCTTTCAGGACTACAGTTGAGCCTACAAATAGTCATATAAGGTTAAGTAAGTAAAAAGGGTATGACAGGGGCTTCCCTGGTGGCACAGTGGTTGAGAATCTGCCTGCTAATGCAGGGGACGCGGGTTCGAGCCCTGGTCTGGGAGGATCCCACGTGCCACGGAGCAACTGGGACCGTGAGACACAACTGCTGAGCCTGCGCATCTGGAGCCTGTGCCCCACAACGGGAGGGACCACGATAGTGAGAGGCCCGCACACCGCAATGAAGAGAGGCCCCCGCTTGCCGCAACTAGAGAAAGCCCTCGCACGAAACGAAGACCCAACACAGCTAAATAAATAGATAAATAAATAAATAAAGTAGCTATTAATTTAAAAAAAAGGGTATGAGAAATATCCTATGATATCATTTATACATGTTATCCTAAGATTGCTACCAATGAACATATTTCCACAAAAAAAGACACTCACAGACTTATCAAATAAACTAATGGTTAGCCAAAATGAAAGGTGGGAGGATGGGTAAATTAGGACTATGGCGTTTACATACATATAGTAATGTTTGTTTAATGTATATAAACATATAACATATAAACTATATAAATTATATAATCACAATACCTTTAAAATATACATTCTGTAATCACATACATGCTAACAGGATCCGAAGATGAACAGACATATGTATGAATCATTGGGCAGATTCTGTACATCCAGACAATCAAAACACTCTAATCAAATTTACTCCGATAAGAAATAGAAATTAAATTTAAAAAACAAACATAAGGAAGGAGACATAAAGTTCTGGGGGCTTGTCCCAGCACATTCCACTCTAGTTTACAACCTCGGAACACTACCTCCAGGAAGACTCTGTTGCCCTAGTAACAAGAGCTGAGAACGTAATAATGCTGCCGCCTTGTGGCTGTTTCCCACAACAGCAGCTTTAAACCCAGTGCTAATGGTTGCTTACGAGTCACAAGGACTGCAGGGCTCTAAATGACACCTGCCCTCAAAAAAGGCCCTGGGGTAGGGAATAGGCAAGAAAATTCAACACATGAGAAATTTTTCAAGAAGTCAATATGAAGAGGGAAGTTGTACTCACTCTTTAACAAAAAAAGGAAAAGAAGAAAAAGGGGATGCCTAAAGCTCAGTATAAGGAATGATTAGCCACATGCCTATCCAACCTCCAAAAAGGTTTCAGCTCACACAGGTCAAATGGCCATCAGCAAAAAGTCCACAAACTGTAAATGCAGAAGGGGTTTTAGAGAACTCTGTACCTCCTAGCTCTGGTGGGATCTTAAGTGGTAACAGCACTAACAAAAACGGAATGGAGCTGCTTTAGAAGGTAAAAACTGAGCTACCATATGATGCGACAGGGCACCTTTTGAGCCTATTAACTAAGACCACCAGAATCGGAAAGACAGAGGCAGGCAAATGTGCACTGCAGCAATATTGAAATAGCCAAGACATGGAAGCAAAAAAAAGATCCATAAACAGATGAATGGACAAAGACGAAGTGGTGTACGTAGCAAATGGAATAGAAGCCTCGGGAACAAAATGAACAATGCCTTTTTCAGGACTACAGTTGAGCCTAGAAATAATCATATAAGGTTAAGTAAGTCAAAAGGGTATGACAGGGGCTTCCCTGGTGGCGCAGTGATTGAGAATCTGCCTGCTAATGCAGGGGACGCGGGTTCGAGCCCTGGTCTGGGAGGATCCCACGTGCCACGGAGCAACTGGGACCGTGAGCCACAACTGCTGAGCCTGCACATCTGGAGCCTGTGCCCCGCAAGGGGAGGGGCCACGATAGTGAGAGGCCCGCGCACCGCAATGAAGAGTGGCCCCCGGTTGCCGCAACTAGAGAAAGCCCTCGCACGAAACGAAGACCCAACACAGCTAAATAAATAGATAAATAAATAAATAAATAAATAAATAAAGTAGCTATTAATTTAAAAAAAAGGGTATGACAAATATCCTATGATATCATTTATACATGTTATCCTAAGATTGCTACCAATGAACATATTTCCACAAAAAAAGACACTCACAGACTTATCAAATAAACTAATGGTTAGCCAAAATGAAAGGTGGGAGGATGGGTAAATTAGGACTATGGCGTTTACATACATATAGTAATGTTTGTTAAATGTATATAAACATATAACATATAAACTATATAAATTATATAATCACAATACCTTTAAAATATACATTCTGTAATCACATACATGCCAACAGGATCCGAAGATGCACAGACATATGTATGAATCATTGAGCAGATTCTGTACAGCCAGACAATCAAAACACTCTAATCAAATTTACTCCGATAAGAAATAGAAATTAAATTTAAAAAACAAACATAAGTAAGGAGACATAAAGTTCTGGGGGCTTGTCCCAGCACATTCCACTCTAGTTTACAACCTCGGAACACTACCTCCAGGAAGACTCTGTTGCCCTAGTAACAAGAGTTGAGAACGTAATAATGCTGCCGCCTTGTGGCTGTTTCCCACAACAGCAGCTTTATACCCAGTGCCAATTGTTGCTTAATAGTCACAAGGACTGCAGGGCTCTAAATGACACCTGCCCTCAAAAAATGCCCTGCGGTAGGGAATAGGCAAGAAAATTCAAGACATGAGAAAATTTTCAAGAAGTCAATAAGAGGAGGGAAGTTGTACTCACGCTTTAAAAAAAAGGAAAAGTAAAAAAAGGACATGCCTAAAGCTC
This sequence comes from Balaenoptera acutorostrata, assembly GCF_949987535.1. NCBI lineage: Eukaryota > Metazoa > Chordata > Mammalia > Artiodactyla > Balaenopteridae > Balaenoptera > Balaenoptera acutorostrata. The sequence goes on from NC_080064.1 coordinate 124,977,271, forward strand.
AGTATAAGGAATTATTAGCCATAGGCAAATTCAAATTCAAAAAGGTTTCAGCTCACACCAGTCATGACCATCAGCAAAAAGTCTACAAACTATAAATGCTGAAGGGGTTTTAGAGAACTGTGTACCTTCTAGCTGCTGGTGGGATGTAAAGTGGTAACAGCACTAACGCAAACTGAATCGAGCTGCTTTACAAGGTAAAAACTGAGCTACCATATGATGCGGCAGGGCACCTTTTGGGCCTATAACCTAAGACCACCAGAATCGGAAAGACAGAGGCAGGCAAATGTGCACTGCAGCCATATTGAAATAGCCAAGAAATGGAAGCAAAAAAAGATCCATAAACAGATGAATGGACAAAAAGAAGACGTATATGGACAGCATGGAATAGTAGCCTCGGAAAAAAAATAAACAATGCCGTGTTCAGGACTACAGTTGAGCCTAGAAATAATCATATAAGGTTAAGTAAGTCAAAAAGGTATGACAAATATCCTCTGATATCATTTATACATGTTATCCTAAGATTGCTACCAATGAACATATTTCCACAAAAAAAGACACTCACAGACTTATCAAATAAACTAATTGTTAGCCAAAATGAAAGGTGGGAGGATGGGTAAATTAGGACTATGGGGTTAACATACATATAGTAATGTTTGTTAAATGTATATAAACAAAAAACATACAAACTATATAAATTATATAATCACAATACCTTTAAAATATACATTCTGTAATTCCATACATGCTAACATGATCCGAAGAGGAACAGACATATGTGTGAATCATTGCGTAGATTCTGTACAGCCAGACAATCAAAACACTCTAATCAAATTTACTCCGATAAGAAATAGAAATTAAATTTAAAAAACAAACATAAGTAAGGAGACATAAAGTTCTGGGGGCTTGTCCCAGCACATTCCACTCTAGTTTACAACCTCGGAACACTACCTCCAGGAAGACTCTGTTGCCCTAGTAACAAGAATTGAGAATGTAATAATGCTGCTGCCTTGTGGCTGTTTCCCACAACAGCAGCTTTAAACACACTGCTAATGGTTGCTTCATAGTCACAAGGATTGCAGGGCTCTAAATGACACCTGCCCTCAAGAAATGCCCTGGAGTGGGGAATAGGCAAGAAAATTCAACACATGAGAAATTTTTCAAGAAGTCAATATGAAGAGGGAAGTTTTACTCACTCTTTATCAAAAAAAGGAAAAGAAGAAAAAGGGGATGCCTAAAGCTCAGTATAAGGAATGATTAGCCACATGCCTATCCAACCTCCAAAAAGGTTTCAGCTCACACAGGTCAAATGGCCATCAGCAAAAAGTCCACAAACTATAAATGCAGAAGGGGTTTTAGAGAACTCTGTACCTCCTAGCTCTGGTGGGATCTAAAGTGGTAACAGCACTAACAAAAACGGAATGGAGCTGCTTTACAAGGTAAAAACTGAGCTACCATATGATGCGACAGGGCACCTTTTGAGCCTATTAACTAAGACCACCAGAATCGGAAAGACAGAGACAGGCAAATGTGCACTGCAGCAATATTGAAATAGCCAAGACATACAAGCAAAAAAAAGGTCCATAAACAGATGAATGGACAAAGACGAAATGGTATACGTACCAAATGGAATAGTAGCTTCGGGAACAAAATAAACAATGCCGTTTTCAGGACTACAGTTGAGCCTAGAAATAATCATATAAGGTTAAGTAAGTCAAAAGGGTATGACAAATATCCTATGATATCATTTATACATGTTATCCTAAGATTGCTACCAATGAACATATTTCCACAAAAACAGACACTCACAGACTTATCAAATAAACTAATGGTTAGCCAAAATGAAAGGTGGGAGGATGGGTAAATTAGGACTATGGCGTTTACATACATATACTAATGTATGTTAAATGTATATAAACATATAACAGATAAACTATATGAATTATATAATCACCAATACCTTTAAAATATACATTGTGTAATCACATACATGCTAACAGGATCCGAAGATGAACAGACATATGTATGAATCATTGAGCCGATTCTGTACAGCCAGACAATCAAAACACTCTAATCAAATTTACTCCGATAAGAAATAGAAATTAAATTTAAAAAACAAACATATGTAAGGAGACATAAACTTCTCCGGGCTTCTCCCAGCACATTCCACTCTAATTTATAACCTCGGAACACTACCTAGAGGAAGACTCTGTTGCCCTAGTAACAAGAGTTGAGAACGTAATAATGCTGCCGCCTTGTGGCTGTTTCCCACAACAGCAGCTTTATACCCAGTGCCAATTGTTGCTTAATAGTCACAAGGACTGCAGGGCTCTAAATGACACCTGCCCTCAAAAAATGCCCTGCGGTAGGGAATAGGCAAAAAAATTCAAGACATGAGAAAATTTTCAAGAAGTCAATAAGAGGAGGGAAGTTGTACTCACTCTTTAAAAAAAAGGAAAAGAAAAAAGAGGACATGCCTAAAGCTCAGTATAAGGAATTATTAGCCACAGGCAAATTCAAATTCAAAAAGGTTTCAGCTCACACCAATCATGACCATCAGCAAAAAGTCTACAAACTATAAATGCTGAAGGGGTTTTAGAGAACTGTGTACCTTCTAGCTGCTGGTGGGATGTAAAGTGATAACAGCTCTAACGCAAACTGAATCGAGCTGCTTTACAGGGTAAAAACTGAGCTACCATATGATGCGGCAGGGCACCTTTTGGGCCTATAACTTAAGACCACCAGAATCGGAAAGACAGAGGCAGGCAAATGTGCACTGCAGCAATATTGAAATAGCCAAGAAATGGAAACAAAAAAAGATCCATAAACAGATGAATGGACAAAGAAGAAGTGGTATATCGACAGAATGGAATAGTAGCCTCGGGAACAAAATGAACAATGCCGTGTTCAGGACTACAGTTGAGCCTAGAAATAATCATATAAGGTTAAGTAAGTCAATAGGGTATGACAGGGGCTTCCCTGGTGGCGCAGTGGTTGAGAATCTGCCTGCTAATGCAGGGGACGCGGGTTCGAGCCCTGGTCTGGGAGGATCCCATGTGCCACGGAGCAACTGGGACCGTGAGCCACAACTGCTGAGCCTGCGCATCTGGAGCCTGTGACCCGTAACGGGAGGGGCCACGATAGTGAGAGGCCTGCGCACCGCAATGAAGAGTGGCTCCCGCTTGCCACAACTAGAGAAAGCCCTCGCACGAAACGAAGACCCAACACAGCTAAATAAATAGATAAATAAATAAATAAATAAATAAATAAAGTAGCTATTAATTTAAAAAAAAAAGGTATGACAAATATCCTATGATATCATTTACACATGTTATCCTAAGATTGCTACCAATGAACATATTTCCACAAAAAAAGACACTCACAGACTTATCAAATAAACTAACGGTTAGCCAAAATGAAAGGTGGGAGGATGGGTAAATTAGGACTATGGCGTTTACATACATATAGTAATGTTTGTTAAATGTATATAAACAAATAACATATAAACTATATAAATTATATAATCACAATACCTTTAAAATATACATTCTGTAATTCCATACATGCTAACATGATCCGAAGAGGAACAGACATATGTGTGAATCATTGCGTAGATTCTGTACAGCCAGACAATCAAAACACTCTAATCAAATTTACTCCGATAAGAAATAGAAATTAAATTTAAAAAACAAACATAAGTAAGGAGACATAAAGTTCTGGGGGCTTGTCCCAGCACATTCCACTCTAGTTTACAACCTCGGAACACTACCTCCAGGAAGACTCTGTTGCCCTAGTAACAAGAATTGAGAATGTAATAATGCTGCTGCCTTGTGGCTGTTTCCCACAACAGCAGCTTTAAACACACTGCTAATGGTTGCTTCATAGTCACAAGGATTGCAGGGCTCTAAATGACACCTGCCCTCAAGAAATGCCCTGGAGTGGGGAATAGGCAAGAAAATTCAACACATGAGAAATTTTTCAAGAAGTCAATATGAAGAGGGAAGTTGTACTCACTCTTTAACAAAAAAAGGAAAAGAAGAAAAAGGGGATGCCTAAAGCTCAGTATAAGGAATGATTAGCCACATGCCTATCCAACCTCCAAAAAGGTTTCAGCTCACACAGGTCAAATGGCCATCAGCAAAAAGTCCACAAACTATAAATGCAGAAGGGGTTTTAGAGAACTCTGTACCTCCTAGCTCTGGTGGGATCTAAAGTGGTAACAGCACTAACAAAAACGGAATGGAGCTGCTTTACAAGGTAAAAACTGAGCTACCATATGATGCGACAGGGCACCTTTTGAGCCTATTAACTAAGACCACCAGAATCGGAAAGACAGAGACAGGCAAATGTGCACTGCAGCAATATTGAAATAGCCAAGACATACAAGCAAAAAAAAGGTCCATAAACAGATGAATGGACAAAGACGAAATGGTATACGTACCAAATGGAATAGTAGCTTCGGGAACAAAATAAACAATGCCGTTTTCAGGACTACAGTTGAGCCTAGAAATAATCATATAAGGTTAAGTAAGTCAAAAGGGTATGACAAATATCCTATGATATCATTTATACATGTTATCCTAAGATTGCTACCAATGAACATATTTCCACAAAAACAGACACTCACAGACTTATCAAATAAACTAATGGTTAGCCAAAATGAAAGGTGGGAGGATGGGTAAATTAGGACTATGGCGTTTACATACATATACTAATGTATGTTAAATGTATATAAACATATAACAGATAAACTATATGAATTATATAATCACCAATACCTTTAAAATATACATTGTGTAATCACATACATGCTAACAGGATCCGAAGATGAACAGACATATGTATGAATCATTGAGCCGATTCTGTACAGCCAGACAATCAAAACACTCTAATCAAATTTACTCCGATAAGAAATAGAAATTAAATTTAAAAAACAAACATATGTAAGGAGACATAAACTTCTCCGGGCTTCTCCCAGCACATTCCACTCTAATTTATAACCTCGGAACACTACCTAGAGGAAGACTCTGTTGCCCTAGTAACAAGAGTTGAGAACGTAATAATGCTGCCGCCTTGTGGCTGTTTCCCACAACAGCAGCTTTATACCCAGTGCCAATTGTTGCTTAATAGTCACAAGGACTGCAGGGCTCTAAATGACACCTGCCCTCAAAAAATGCCCTTTTGTAGGGAATGGGCAAAAAAATTCAAGACATGAGAAAATTTTCAAGAAGTCAATAAGAGGAGGGAAGTTGTACTCACTCTTTAAAAAAAAGGAAAAGAAAAAAGAGGACATGCCTAAAGCTCAGTATAAGGAATTATTAGCCACAGGCAAATTCAAATTCAAAAAGGTTTCAGCTCACACCAATCATGACCATCAGCAAAAAGTCTACAAACTATAAATGCTGAAGGGGTTTTAGAGAACTGTGTACCTTCTAGCTGCTGGTGGGATGTAAAGTGATAACAGCTCTAACGCAAACTGAATCGAGCTGCTTTACAGGGTAAAAACTGAGCTACCATATGATGCGGCAGGGCACCTTTTGGGCCTATAACTTAAGACCACCAGAATCGGAAAGACAGAGGCAGGCAAATGTGCACTGCAGCAATATTGAAATAGCCAAGAAATGGAAACAAAAAAAGATCCATAAACAGATGAATGGACAAAGAAGAAGTGGTATATCGACAGAATGGAATAGTAGCCTCGGGAACAAAATGAACAATGCCGTGTTCAGGACTACAGTTGAGCCTAGAAATAATCATATAAGGTTAAGTAAGTCAATAGGGTATGACAGGGGCTTCCCTGGTGGCGCAGTGGTTGAGAATCTGCCTGCTAATGCAGGGGACGCGGGTTCGAGCCCTGGTCTGGGAGGATCCCACGTGCCACGGAGCAACTGGGACCGTGAGCCACAACTGCTGAGCCTGCGCATCTGGAGCCTGTGACCCGTAACGGGAGGGGCCACGATAGTGAGAGGCCTGCGCACCGCAATGAAGAGTGGCTCCCGCTTGCCACAACTAGAGAAAGCCCTCGCACGAAACGAAGACCCAACACAGCTAAATAAATAGATAAATAAATAAATAAATAAATAAATAAAGTAGCTATTAATTTAAAAAAAAAAGGTATGACAAATATCCTATGATATCATTTACACATGTTATCCTAAGATTGCTACCAATGAACATATTTCCACAAAAAAAGACACTCACAGACTTATCAAATAAACTAATGGTTAGCCAAAATGAAAGGTGGGAGGATGGGTAAATTAGGACTATGGCGTTTACATACATATAGTAATGTTTGTTAAATGTATATAAACAAATAACATATAAACTATATAAATTATATAATCACAATACCTTTAAAATATACATTCTGTAATCACATACATGCCAACAGGATCCGAAGATGCACAGACATATGTATGAATCATTGAGCAGATTCTGTACAGCCAGACAATCAAAACACTCTAATCAAATTTACTCCAATAAGAAATAGAAATTAAATTTAAAAAACAAACATAAGGAAGGAGACATAAAGTTCTGGGGGCTTGTCCCAGCACATTCCACTCTAGTTTACAACCTCGGAACACTACCTCCAGGAAGACTCTGTTGCCCTAGTAGCAAGAGTTGAGAACGTAATAATGCTGCCGCCTTGTGGCTGTTTCCCACAACAGCAGCTTTAAACCCACTGCTAATGGTTGCTTCATAGTCACAAGGATTGCAGGGCTCTAAATGACACCTGCCCTCAAGAAATGCCCTGGAGTGGGGAATAGGCAAGAAAATTCAACACATGAGAAATTTTTCAAGAAGTCAATATGAAGAGGGAAGTTGTACTCACTCTTTATCAAAAATGGAAAAGAAAAAAAGGATATGCTTAAAGCTCAGTATAAGGAATTATTAGCCACATGCAAATTCAAATTCAAAAAGGTTTCAGCTCACACCAATCATGACCATCAGCAAAAAGACTACAAACTATAAATGCAGAAGGGGTTTTAGAAAAATGTGTACCTTCTAGCCGCTGGTGGGATGTAAAGTGGTAACAGCACTAACGAAAACTGAATGGAGCTGCTACAAAGGTAAAAATTGAGCTACCATATGATGCGGCAGGGCACCTTTTGGGCCTATAACCTAAGACCACCAGAATCGGAAAGACAGAGGCAGGGAAATGTGAACTGCAACAACATTGATATAGCCAAGACATGGAAGCAAAAAAAGGTCCATAAACAGATTAATGGACAAAGACGAAGTGGTGTACGTACCAAATGGAATAGAAGCCTCGGGAACAAAATGAACAATGCCGCTTTCAGGACTACAGTTGAGCCTACAAATAGTCATATAAGGTTAAGTAAGTAAAAAGGGTATGACAGGGGCTTCCCTGGTGGCACAGTGGTTGAGAATCTGCCTGCTAATGCAGGGGACGCGGGTTCGAGCCCTGGTCTGGGAGGATCCCACGTGCCACGGAGCAACTGGGACCGTGAGACACAACTGCTGAGCCTGCGCATCTGGAGCCTGTGCCCCACAACGGGAGGGACCACGATAGTGAGAGGCCCGCACACCGCAATGAAGAGAGGCCCCCGCTTGCCGCAACTAGAGAAAGCCCTCGCACGAAACGAAGACCCAACACAGCTAAATAAATAGATAAATAAATAAATAAAGTAGCTATTAATTTAAAAAAATGGGTATGACAAATATCCTATGATATCATTTATACATGTTATCCTAAGATTGCTACCAATGAACATATTTCCACAAAAAAAGACACTCACAGACTTATCAAATAAACTAATGGTTAGCCAAAATGAAAGGTGGGAGGATGGGTAAATTAGGACTATGGCGTTTACATACATATAGTAATGTTTGTTTAATGTATATAAACATATAACATATAAACTATATAAATTATATAATCACAATACCTTTAAAATATACATTCTGTAATCACATACATGCTAACAGGATCCGAAGATGAACAGACATATGTATGAATCATTGGGCAGATTCTGTACATCCAGACAATCAAAACACTCGAATCAAATTTACTCCGATAAGAAATAGAAATTAAATTTAAAAAACAAACATAAGGAAGGAGACATAAAGTTCTGGGGGCTTGTCCCAGCACATTCCACTCTAGTTTACAACCTCGGAACACTACCTCCAGGAAGACTCTGTTGCCCTAGTAACAAGAGCTGAGAACGTAATAATGCTGCCGCCTTGTGGCTGTTTCCCACAACAGCAGCTTTAAACCCAGTGCTAATGGTTGCTTACGAGTCACAAGGACTGCAGGGCTCTAAATGACACCTGCCCTCAAAAAAGGCCCTGGGGTAGGGAATAGGCAAGAAAATTCAACACATGAGAAATTTTTCAAGAAGTCAATATGAAGAGGGAAGTTGTACTCACTCTTTAACAAAAAAAGGAAAATAAGAAAAAGGGGATGCCTAAAGCTCAGTATAAGGAATGATTAGCCACATGCCCATCCAACCTCCAAAAAGGTTTCAGCTCACACAGGTCAAATGGCCATCAGCAAAAAGTCCACAAACTATAAATGCAGAAGGGGTTTTAGAGAACTCTGTACCTCCTAGCTCTGGTGGGATCTAAAGTGGTAACAGCACTAACAAAAACGGAATGGAGCTGCTTTAGAAGGTAAAAACTGAGCTACCATATGATGCGACAGGGCACCTTTTGAGTCTCTTAACTAAGACCACCAGAATCGGAAAGACAGAGGCAGGCAAATGTGCACTGCAGCAATATTGAAATAGCCAAGACATGGAAGCAAAAAAAAGATCCATAAACAGATGAATGGACAAAGACGAAGTGGTGTACGTAGCAAATGGAATAGAAGCCTCGGGAACAAAATGAACAATGCCTTTTTCAGGACTACAGTTGAGCCTAGAAATAATCATATAAGGTTAAGTAAGTCAAAAGGGTATGACAGGGGCTTCCCTGGTGGCGCAGTGATTGAGAATCTGCCTGCTAATGCAGGGGACGCGGGTTCGAGCCCTGGTCTGGGAGGATCCCACGTGCCACGGAGCAACTGGGACCGTGAGCCACAACTGCTGAGCCTGCACATCTGGAGCCTGTGCCCCGCAAGGGGAGGGGCCACGATAGTGAGAGGCCCGCGCACCGCAATGAAGAGTGGCCCCCGCTTGCCGCAACTAGAGAAAGCCCTCGCACGAAACGAAGACCCAACACAGCTAAATAAATAGATAAATAAATAAATAAATAAAGTAGCTATTAATTTAAAAAAAAAGGTATGACAAATATCCTATGATATCATTTATACATGTTATCCTAAGATTGCTACCAATGAACATATTTCCACAAAAAAAGACACTCACAGACTTATCAAATAAACTAATGGTTAGCCAAAATGAAAGGTGGGAGGATGGGTAAATTAGGACTATGGCGTTTACATACATATACTAATGTATGTTAAATGTATATAAACATATAACAGAAAAACTATATGAATTATATAATCACCAATACCTTTAAAATATATATTGTGTAATCACATACATGCTAACAGGATCCGAAGATGAACAGACATATGTATGAATCATTGAGCAGATTCTGTACAGCCAGACAATCAAAACACTCTAATCAAATTTACTCCGATAAGAAATAGAAATTAAATTTAAAAAACAAACATAAGTAAGGAGACATAAAGTTCTGGGGGCTTGTCCCAGCACATTCCACTCTAGTTTACAACCTCGGAACACTACCTCCAGGAAGACTCTGTTGCCCTAGTAACAAGAGTTGAGAACGTAATAATGCTGCCGCCTTGTGGCTGTTTCCCACAACAGCAGCTTTATACCCAGTGCCAATTGTTGCTTAATAGTCACAAGGACTGCAGGGCTCTAAATGACACCTGCCCTCAAAAAATGCCCTGCGGTAGGGAATAGGCAAGAAAATTCAAGACATGAGAAAATTTTCAAGAAGTCAATAAGAGGAGGGAAGTTGTACTCACGCTTTAAAAAAAAGGAAAAGTAAAAAAAGGACATGCCTAAAGCTCAGTATAAGGAATTATTAGCCATAGGCAAATTCAAATTCAAAAAGGTTTCAGCTCACACCAGTCATGACCATCAGCAAAAAGTCTACAAACTATAAATGCTGAAGGCGTTTTAGAGAACTGTGTACCTTCTAGCTGCTGGTGGGATGTAAAGTGGTAACAGCACTAACGCAAACTGAATCGAGCTGCTTTACAAGGTAAAAACTGAGCTACCATATGATGCGGCAGGGCACCTTTTGGGCCTATAACCTAAGACCACCAGAATCGGAAAGACAGAGGCAGGCAAATGTGCACGGCAGCCATATTGAAATAGCCAAGAAATGGAAGCAAAAAAAGATCCATAAACAGATGAATGGACAAAAAGAAGAGGTATATGGACAGCATGGAATAGTAGCCTCGGAAAAAAAATAAACAATGCCGTGTTCAGGACTACAGTTGAGCCTAGAAATAATCATATAAGGTTAAGTAAGTCAAAAAGGTATGACAAATATCCTCTGATATCATTTATACATGTTATCCTAAGATTGCTACCAATGAACATATTTCCACAAAAAAAGACACTCACAGACTTATCAAATAAACTAATTGTTAGCCAAAATGAAAGGTGGGAGGATGGGTAAATTAGGACTATGGGGTTAACATACATATAGTAATGTTTGTTAAATGTATATAAACAAAAAACATACAAACTATATAAATTATATAATCACAATACCTTTAAAATATACATTCTGTAATTCCATACATGCTAACATGATCCGAAGAGGAACAGACATATGTGTGAATCATTGCGTAGATTCTGTACAGCCAGACAATCAAAACACTCTAATCAAATTTACTCCGATAAGAAATAGAAATTAAATTTAAAAAACAAACATAAGTAAGGAGACATAAAGTTCTGGGGGCTTGTCCCAGCACATTCCACTCTAGTTTACAACCTCGGAACACTACCTCCAGGAAGACTCTGTTGCCCTAGTAACAAGAATTGAGAATGTAATAATGCTGCTGCCTTGTGGCTGTTTCCCACAACAGCAGCTTTAAACACACTGCTAATGGTTGCTTCATAGTCACAAGGATTGCAGGGCTCTAAATGACACCTGCCCTCAAGAAATGCCCTGGAGTGGGGAATAGGCAAGAAAATTCAACACATGAGAAATTTTTCAAGAAGTCAATATGAAGAGGGAAGTTGTACTCACTCTTTATCAAAAAAAGGAAAAGAAAAAAAAGGACATGCTTAAAGCTCAGTATAAGGAATTATTAGCCACATGCAAATTCAAATTCAAAAAGGTTTCAGCTCACACCAGTCATGACCATCAGCAAAAAGACTACAAACTATAAATGCTTAAGGGGTTTGAAAAAATGTGTACCTTCTAGCTGCTCGTGGGATGTAAAGTGGTAACAGCACTAACGAAAACTGAATGGAGCTGCTTTACAACGTAAAAACTGAGCTACCATATGATGCGACAGGGCACCTTTTCAGCCTATTAACTAAGACCACCAGAATCGGAAAGACAGAGGCAGGCAAATGTGCACTGCAGCAATATTAAAATAGCCAAGACATGGAAGCAAAAAAAGGTCCATAAACAGATGAATGGACAAAGACGAAGTGGTATACGTACCAAATGGAATAGAAGCCTCGGGAACAAAATGAACAATGCCATTTTCAGGACTACAGTTGAGCCTAGAAATAATCATATAACGTTAAGTAAGTCAAAAGGGTATGACAGGGGCTTCCCTGGTGGCGCGGTGGTTGAGAATCTGCCTGCTAATGCAGGGGACGCGGGTTCGAGCCCTGGTCTGGGAGGATCCCACGTGCCACGGAGCAACTGGGACCGTGAGCCACAACTGCTGAGCCTGCGCATCTGGAGCCTGTGCCACGCAACGGGAGGGGCCACGATACAGAGAGGCCCGCACACCGCAATGAAGAGTGGCCCCCGCTTGCCGCAACTAGAGAAAGCCCTCGCACGAAACGAAGACCCAACACAGCTAAATAAATAGATAAATAAATAAATAAAGTAGCTATTAATTTTAAAAAAAGGGGATGACAAATATCCTATGATATCATTTATACATGTTATCCTAAGATTGCTACCAATGAACATATTTCCACAAAAAAAGACACTCACAGACTTATCAAATAAACTAATGGTTAGCCAAAATGAAAGGTGGGAGGATGGGTAAATTAGGACTATGGCGCTAACATACATATAGTAATGTTTGTTAAATGTATATAAACATATAACATATAAACTATATAATTTATATAATCACAATACCTTTAAAATATACATTCTGTAATCACATACATGCTAACAGGATCCGAAGATGAACAGACATATGTATGAATCATGGAGCAGATTCTGTACAGCCAATCAAAACACTCTAATCAAATTTACTCCGATAAGAAATAGAAATTAAATTTAAAAAACAAACATATGTAAGGAGACATAAAGTTCTGGGGGCTTGTCCCAGCACATTCCACTCTAGTTTACAACCTCGGAACACTACCTCCTGGAAGACTCTGTTGCCCTAGTAGCAAGAGTTGAGAACGTAATAATGCTGCCGCCTTGTGGCTGTTTCCCACAACAGCAGCTTTAAACCCAGTGCTAATGGTTGCTTACGAGTCACAAGGACTGCAGGGCTCTAAATGACACCTGCCCTCAAAAAAGGCCCTGGGGTAGGGAATAGGCAAGAAAATTCAACACATGAGAAATTTTTCAAGAAGTCAATACGAAGAGAGAAGTTGTACTCACCCTTTAACAAAAAAAGGACAAGAAGAAAAAGGGGATGCCTAAAGCTCAGTATAAGGAATTATTAGCCACATGCCTATCCAACCTCCAAAAAGGTTTCAGCTCACACAGGTCAAATGGCCATCAGCAAAAAGTCCACAAACTATAAATGCAGAAGGGGTTTTAGAGAACTCTGTACCTCCTAGCTCTGGTGGGATCTAAAGTGGTAACAGCACTAACAAAAACGGAATGGAGCTGCTTTACAAGGTAAAAACTGAGCTACCATATGATGCGACAGGGCACCTTTTGAGCCTATTAACTAAGACCACCAGAATCGGAAAGACAGAGGCAGGCAAATGTGCACTGCAGCAATATTGAAATAGCCAAGACATACAAGCAATAAAAAGGTCCATAAACAGATGAATGGACAAAGACCAAATGGTATACGTACCAAATGGAATAGTGGCCTCGCGAACAAAATGAACAATGCCGTTTTCAGGACTACAGTTGAGCCTAGAAATAATCATATAGGGTTAAGTAAGTCACAAGGGTATGACAAATATCCTATGATATCATTTATACATGTTATCCTAAGATTGCTACCAATGAACATATTTCCACAAAAAAAGACACTCACAGACTTATCAAATAAACTAATGGTTAGCCAAAATGAAAGGTGGGAGGTTGGGTAAATTAGGACTATGGCGTTTACATACATATACTAATGTATGTTAAATGTATATAAACATATAACAGATAAACTATATGAATTATATAATCACCAATACCTTTAAAATATACATTCTGTAATCACATACATGCTAACAGGATCCGAAGATGAACAGACATATGTATGAATCATTGAGCCGATTCTGTACAGCAGACAATCAAAACACTCTAATCAAGTTTACTCCGATAAGAAATAGAAATTAAATTTAAAAAACAAACATAAGTAAGGAGACATAAACTTCTCGGGGCTTCTCCCTGCACATTCCACTCTATTTTACAACCTCGGAACACTACCTAGAGGAAGACTGTGTTGCCCTAGTAACAAGAGTTGAGAACGTAATAATGCTGCCGCCTTGTGGCTGTTTCCCACAACAGCAGCTTTATACCCAGTGCCAATTGTTGCTTAATAGTCACAAGGACTGCAGGGCTCTAAATGACACCTGCCCTCAAAAAATGCCCTGCGGTAGGGAATAGGCAAGAAAATTCAAGACATGAGAAAATTTTCAAGAAGTCAATAAGAGGAGGGAAGTTGTACTCACTCTTTAAAAAAAAGGAAAAGAAAAAAAAGGACATGCCTAAACCTCAGTATAAGGAATTATAAGCCACAGGCAAATTCAAATTCAAAAAGGTTTCAGCTCACACCAGTCATGACCACCAGCAAAAAGTTTACAAACTATAAATGCTGAAGGGGTTTTAGAGAACTGTGTACCTTCTAGCTGCTGGTGGGATGTAAAGTGGTAACAGCACTAACGCAAACTTAATCGAGCTGCTTTACAAGGTAAAAACTGAGCTACCATATGATGCGGCAGGGCACCTTTTGGGCCTATAACCTAAGACCACCAGAATCGGAAAGACAGAGGCAGGCAAATGTGCACTGCAGCAATATTGAAATAGCCAAGAAATGGAAGCAAAAAAAGATCCATAAACAGATGAATGGACAAAGAAGAAGTGGTATATGGACAGAATGGAATAGTAGCCTCGGAAAAAAAATGAACAATGCCGTGTTCAGGACTACAGTTGAGCCTAGAAATAATCATATAAGGTTAAGTAAGTCAAAAAGGTATGACAAATATCCTATGATATCATTTATACATGTTATCCTAAGATTGCTACCAATGAACATATTTCCAGAAAAACAGACACTCACAGACTTATCAAATAAACTAATGGTTAGCCAAAATGAAAGGTGGGAGGATGGGTAAATTAGGACTATGGCGTTTACATACATATACTAATGTATGTTAAATGTATATAAACATATAACAGATAAACTATATGAATTATATAATCACCAATACCTTTAAAATATACATTGTGTAATCACATACATGCTAACAGGATCCGAAGATGAACAGACATATGTATGAATCATTGAGCAGATTCTGTACAGCCAGACAATCAAAACACTCTAATCAAGTTTACTCCGATAAGAAATAGAAATTAAATTTAAAAAACAAACATAAGTAAGGAGACATAAAGTTCTGGGGGCTTGTCCCAGCACATTCCACTCTAGTTTACAACCTCGGAACACTACCTCCAGGAAGACTCTGTTGCCCTAGTAACAAGAGTTGAGAACGTAATAATGCTGCCGCCTTGTGGCTGTTTCCCACAACAGCAGCTTTATACCCAGTGCCAATTGTTGCTTAATAGTCACAAGGACTGCAGGGCTCTAAATGACACCTGCCCTCAAAAAATGCCCTGCGGTAGGGAATAGGCAAAAAAATTCAAGACATAAGAAAATTTTCAAGAAGTCAATAAGAGGAGGGAAGTTGTACTCACTCTTTAAAAAAAGGAAAAGAAAAAAGAGGACATGCCTAAAGCTCAGTATAAGGAATTATTAGCCACAGGCAAATTCAAATTCAAAAAGGTTTCAGCTCACACCAATCATGACCATCAGCAAAAAGTCTACAAACTATAAATGCTGAAGGGGTTTTAGAGAACTGTGTACCTTCTAGCCGCTGGTGGGATGTAAAGTGGTAACAGCACTAACGAAAACTGAATGGAGCTGCTACAAAGGTAAAAATTGAGCTACCATATGATGCGGCAGGGCACCTTTTGGGCCTATAACCTAAGACCACCAGAATCGGAAAGACAGAGGCAGGGAAATGTGAACTGCAACAACATTGATATAGCCAAGACATGGAAGCAAAAAAAGGTCCATAAACAGATTAATGGACAAAGACGAAGTGGTGTACGTACCAAATGGAATAGAAGCCTCGGGAACAAAATGAACAATGCCGCTTTCAGGACTACAGTTGAGCCTACAAATAGTCATATAAGGTTAAGTAAGTAAAAAGGGTATGACAGGGGCTTCCCTGGTGGCGCAGTGGTTGAGAATCTGCCTGCTAATGCAGGGGACGCGGGTTCGAGCCCTGGTCTGGGAGGATCCCACGTGCCACGGAGCAACTGGGACCGTGAGACACAACTGCTGAGCCTGCGCATCTGGAGCCTGTGCCCCACAACGGGAGGGACCACGATAGTGAGAGGCCCGCACACCGCAATGAAGAGAGGCCCCCGCTTGCCGCAACTAGAGAAAGCCCTCGCACGAAACGAAGACCCAACACAGCTAAATAAATAGATAAATAAATAAATAAAGTAGCTATTAATTTAAAAAAATGGGTATGACAAATATCCTATGATATCATTTATACATGTTATCCTAAGATTGCTACCAATGAACATATTTCCACAAAAAAAGACACTCACAGACTTATCAAATAAACTAATGGTTAGCCAAAATGAAAGGTGGGAGGATGGGTAAATTAGGACTATGGCGTTTACATACATATAGTAATGTTTGTTTAATGTATATAAACATATAACATATAAACTATATAAATTATATAATCACAATACCTTTAAAATATACATTCTGTAATCACATACATGCTAACAGGATCCGAAGATGAACAGACATATGTATGAATCATTGGGCAGATTCTGTACATCCAGACAATCAAAACACTCTAATCAAATTTACTCCGATAAGAAATAGAAATTAAATTTAAAAAACAAACATAAGTAAGGAGACATAAAGTTCTGGGGGCTTGTCCCAGCACATTCCACTCTAGTTTACAACCTCGGAACACTACCTCCAGGAAGACTCTGTTGCCCTAGTAACAAGAGCTGAGAACGTAATAATGCTGCCGCCTTGTGGCTGTTTCCCACAACAGCAGCTTTAAACCCAGTGCTAATGGTTGCTTACGAGTCACAAGGACTGCAGGGCTCTAAATGACACCTGCCCTCAAAAAAGGCCCTGGGGTAGGGAATAGGCAAGAAAATTCAACACATGAGAAATTTTTCAAGAAGTCAATATGAAGAGGGAAGTTGTACTCACTCTTTAACAAAAAAAGGAAAAGAAGAAAAAGGGGATGCCTAAGCTCAGTATAAGGAATGATTAGCCACATGCCTATCCAACCTCCAAAAAGGTTTCAGCTCACACAGGTCAAATGGCCATCAGCAAAAAGTCCACAAACTATAAATGCAGAAGGGGTTTTAGAGAACTCTGTACCTCCTAGCTCTGGTGGGATCTTAAGTGGTAACAGCACTAACAAAAACGGAATGGAGCTGCTTTAGAAGGTAAAAACTGAGCTACCATATGATGCGACAGGGCACCTTTTGAGCCTATTAACTAAGACCACCAGAATCGGAAAGACAGAGGCAGGCAAATGTGCACTGCAGCAATATTGAAATAGCCAAGACATGGAAGCAAAAAAAAGATCCATAAACAGATGAATGGACAAAGACGAAGTGGTGTAGGTAGCAAATGGAATAGAAGCCTCGGGAACAAAATGAACAATGCCTTTTTCAGGACTACAGTTGAGCCTAGAAATAATCATATAAGGTTAAG
Source organism: Balaenoptera acutorostrata (assembly GCF_949987535.1). Taxonomy (NCBI): domain Eukaryota; kingdom Metazoa; phylum Chordata; class Mammalia; order Artiodactyla; family Balaenopteridae; genus Balaenoptera; species Balaenoptera acutorostrata. Next base: position 124,994,579 of record NC_080064.1, read on the forward strand.
TAAGTCAAAAGGGTATGACAGGGGCTTCCCTGGTGGCGCAGTGATTGAGAATCTGCCTGCTAATGCAGGGGACGCGGGTTCGAGCCCTGGTCTGGGAGGATCCCACGTGCCACGGAGCAACTGGGACCGTGAGCCACAACTGCTGAGCCTGCACATCTGGAGCCTGTGCCCCGCAAGGGGAGGGGCCACGATAGTGAGAGGCCCGCGCACCGCAATGAAGAGTGGCCCCCGCTTGCCGCAACTAGAGAAAGCCCTCGCACGAAACGAAGACCGAACACAGCTAAATAAATAGATAAATAAATAAATAAATAAATAAATAAAGTAGCTATTAATTTAAAAAAAAGGGTATGACAAATATCCAATGATATCATTTATACATGTTATCCTAAGATTGCTACCAATGAACATATTTCCACAAAAAAAGACACTCACAGACTTATCAAATAAACTAATGGTTAGCCAAAATGAAAGGTGGGAGGATGGGTAAATTAGGACTATGGCGTTTACATACATATACTAATGTATGTTAAATGTATATAAACATATAACAGAAAAACTATATGAATTATATAATCACCAGTACCTTTAAAATATATATTGTGTAATCACATACATGCTAACAGGATCCGAAGATGAACAGACATATGTATGAATCATTGAGCAGATTCTGTACAGCCAGACAATCAAAACACTCTAATCAAATTTACTCCGATAAGAAATAGAAATTAAATTTAAAAAACAAACATAAGTAAGGAGACATAAAGTTCTGGGGGCTTGTCCCAGCACATTCCACTCTAGTTTACAACCTCGGAACACTACCTCCAGGAAGACTCTGTTGCCCTAGTAACAAGAGTTGAGAACGTAATAATGCTGCCGCCTTGTGGCTGTTTCCCACAACAGCAGCTTTATACCCAGTGCCAATTGTTGCTTAATAGTCACAAGGACTGCAGGGCTCTAAATGACACCTGCCCTCAAAAAATGCCCTGCGGTAGGGAATAGGCAAGAAAATTCAAGACATGAGAAAATTTTCAAGAAGTCAATAAGAGGAGGGAAGTTGTACTCACGCTTTAAAAAAAAGGAAAAGTAAAAAAAGGACATGCCTAAAGCTCAGTATAAGGAATTATTAGCCATAGGCAAATTCAAATTCAAAAAGGTTTCAGCTCACACCAGTCATGACCATCAGCAAAAAGTCTACAAACTATAAATGCTGAAGGGGTTTTAGAGAACTGTGTACCTTCTAGCTGCTGGTGGGATGTAAAGTGGTAACAGCACTAACGCAAACTGAATCGAGCTGCTTTACAAGGTAAAAACTGAGCTACCATATGATGCGGCAGGGCACCTTTTGGGCCTATAACCTAAGACCACCAGAATCGGAAAGACAGAGGCAGGCAAATGTGCACTGCAGCCATATTGAAATAGCCAAGAAATGGAAGCAAAAAAAGATCCATAAACAGATGAATGGACAAAAAGAAGAGGTATATGGACAGCATGGAATAGTAGCCTCGGAAAAAAAATAAACAATGCCGTGTTCAGGACTACAGTTGAGCCTAGAAATAATCATATAAGGTTAAGTAAGTCAAAAAGGTATGACAAATATCCTCTGATATCATTTATACATGTTATCCTAAGATTGCTACCAATGAACATATTTCCACAAAAAAAGACACTCACAGACTTATCAAATAAACTAATTGTTAGCCAAAATGAAAGGTGGGAGGATGGGTAAATTAGGACTATGGGGTTAACATACATATAGTAATGTTTGTTAAATGTATATAAACAAAAAACATACAAACTATATAAATTATATAATCACAATACCTTTAAAATATACATTCTGTAATTCCATACATGCTAACATGATCCGAAGAGGAACAGACATATGTGTGAATCATTGCGTAGATTCTGTACAGCCAGACAATCAAAACACTCTAATCAAATTTACTCCGATAAGAAATAGAAATTAAATTTAAAAAACAAACATAAGTAAGGAGACATAAAGTTCTGGGGGCTTGTCCCAGCACATTCCACTCTAGTTTACAACCTCGGAACACTACCTCCAGGAAGACTCTGTTGCCCTAGTAACAAGAATTGAGAATGTAATAATGCTGCTGCCTTGTGGCTGTTTCCCACAACAGCAGCTTTAAACACACTGCTAATGGTTGCTTCATAGTCACAAGGATTGCAGGGCTCTAAATGACACCTGCCCTCAAGAAATGCCCTGGAGTGGGGAATAGGCAAGAAAATTCAACACATGAGAAATTTTTCAAGAAGTCAATATGAAGAGGGAAGTTGTACTCACTCTTTATCAAAAAAAGGAAAAGAAAAAAAAGGACATGCTTAAAGCTCAGTATAAGGAATTATTAGCCACATGCAAATTCAAATTCAAAAAGGTTTCAGCTCACACCAGTCATGACCATCAGCAAAAAGACTACAAACTATAAATGCTTAAGGGGTTTGAGAAAAATGTGTACCTTCTAGCTGCTCGTGGGATGTAAAGTGGTAACAGCACTAACGAAAACTGAATGGAGCTGCTTTACAACGTAAAAACTGAGCTACCATATGATGCGACAGGGCACCATTTCAGCCTATTAACTAAGACCACCAGAATCGGAAAGACAGAGGCAGGCAAATGTGCACTGCAGCAATATTGAAATAGCCAAGACATGGAAGCAAAAAAAGGTCCATAAACAGATGAATGGACAAAGACGAAGTGGTATACGTACCAAATGGAATAGAAGCCTCGGGAACAAAATGAACAATGCCATTTTCAGGACTACAGTTGAGCCTAGAAATAATCATATAACGTTAAGTAAGTCAAAAGGGTATGACAGGGGCTTCCCTGGTGGCGCGGTGGTTGAGAATCTGCCTGCTAATGCAGGGGACGCGGGTTCGAGCCCTGGTCTGGGAGGATCCCACGTGCCACGGAGCAACTGGGACCGTGAGCCACAACTGCTGAGCCTGCGCATCTGGAGCCTGTGCCACGCAACGGGAGGGGTCACGATACAGAGAGGCTCGCGCACCGCAATGAAGAGTGGCCCCCGCTTGCCGCAACTAGAGAAAGCCCTCGCACGAAACGAAGACCCAACACAGCTAAATAAATAGATAAATAAATAAATAAAGTAGCTATTAATTTTAAAAAAAGGGGATGACAAATATCCTATGATATCATTTATACATGTTATCCTAAGATTGCTACCAATGAACATATTTCCACAAAAAAAGACACTCACAGACTTATCAAATAAACTAATGGTTAGCCAAAATGAAAGGTGGGAGGATGGGTAAATTAGGACTATGGCGCTAACATACATATAGTAATGTTTGTTAAATGTATATAAACATATAACATATAAACTATATAATTTATATAATCACAATACCTTTAAAATATACATTCTGTAATCACATACATGCTAACAGGATCCGAAGATGAACAGACATATGTATGAATCATGGAGCAGATTCTGTACAGCCAATCAAAACACTCTAATCAAATTTACTCCGATAAGAAATAGAAATTAAATTTAAAAAACAAACATATGTAAGGAGACATAAAGTTCTGGGGGCTTGTCCCAGCACATTCCACTCTAGTTTACAACCTCGGAACACTACCTCCTGGAAGACTCTGTTGCCCTAGTAGCAAGAGTTGAGAACGTAATAATGCTGCCGCCTTGTGGCTGTTTCCCACAACAGCAGCTTTAAACCCAGTGCTAATGGTTGCTTACGAGTCACAAGGACTGCAGGGCTCTAAATGACACCTGCCCTCAAAAAAGGCCCTGGGGTAGGGAATAGGCAAGAAAATTCAACACATGAGAAATTTTTCAAGAAGTCAATACGAAGAGAGAAGTTGTACTCACTCTTTAACAAAAAAAGGACAAGAAGAAAAAGGGGATGCCTAAAGCTCAGTATAAGGAATTATTAGCCACATGCCTATCCAACCTCCAAAAAGGTTTCAGCTCACACAGGTCAAATGGCCATCAGCAAAAAGTCCACAAACTATAAATGCAGAAGGGGTTTTAGAGAACTCTGTACCTCCTAGCTCTGGTGGGATCTAAAGTGGTAACAGCACTAACAAAAACGGAATGGAGCTGCTTTACAAGGTAAAAACTGAGCTACCATATGATGCGACAGGGCACCTTTTGAGCCTATTAACTAAGACCACCAGAATCGGAAAGACAGAGGCAGGCAAATGTGCACTGCAGCAATATTGAAATAGCCAAGACATACAAGCAATAAAAAGGTCCATAAACAGATGAATGGACAAAGACCAAATGGTATACGTACCAAATGGAATAGTGGCCTCGCGAACAAAATGAACAATGCCGTTTTCAGGACTACAGTTGAGCCTAGAAATAATCATATAGGGTTAAGTAAGTCACAAGGGTATGACAAATATCCTATGATATCATTTATACATGTTATCCTAAGATTGCTACCAATGAACATATTTCCACAAAAAAAGACACTCACAGACTTATCAAATAAACTAATGGTTAGCCAAAATGAAAGGTGGGAGGTTGGGTAAATTAGGACTATGGCGTTTACATACATATACTAATGTATGTTAAATGTATATAAACATATAACAGATAAACTATATGAATTATATAATCACCAATACCTTTAAAATATACATTCTGTAATCACATACATGCTAACAGGATCCGAAGATGAACAGACATATGTATGAATCATTGAGCCGATTCTGTACAGCAGACAATCAAAACACTCTAATCAAGTTTACTCCGATAAGAAATAGAAATTAAATTTAAAAAACAAACATAAGTAAGGAGACATAAACTTCTCGGGGCTTCTCCCTGCACATTCCACTCTATTTTACAACCTCGGAACACTACCTCCAGGAAGACTCTGTTGCCCTAGTAACAAGAGTTGAGAACGTAATAATGCTGCCGCCTTGTGGCTGTTTCCCACAACAGCAGCTTTATACCCAGTGCCAATTGTTGCTTAATAGTCACAAGGACTGCAGGGCTCTAAATGACACCTGCCCTCAAAAAATGCCCTGCGGTAGGGAATAGGCAAGAAAATTCAAGACATGAGAAAATTTTCAAGAAGTCAATAAGAGGAGGGAAGTTGTACTCACGCTTTAAAAAAAAGGAAAAGTAAAAAAAGGACATGCCTAAAGCTCAGTATAAGGAATTAGTAGCCATAGGCAAATTCAAATTCAAAAAGGTTTCAGCTCACACCAGTCATGACCATCAGCAAAAAGTCTACAAACTATAAATGCTGAAGGGGTTTTAGAGAACTGTGTACCTTCTAGCTGCTGGTGGGATGTAAAGTGGTAACAGCACTAACGCAAACTGAATCGAGCTGCTTTACAAGGTAAAAACTGAGCTACCATATGATGCGGCAGGGCACCTTTTGGGCCTATAACCTAAGACCACCAGAATCGGAAAGACAGAGGCAGGCAAATGTGCACTGCAGCCATATTGAAATAGCCAAGAAATGGAAGCAAAAAAAGATCCATAAACAGATGAATGGACAAAAAGAAGAGGTATATGGACAGCATGGAATAGTAGCCTCGGAAAAAAAATAAACAATGCCGTGTTCAGGACTACAGTTGAGCCTAGAAATAATCATATAAGGTTAAGTAAGTCAAAAAGGTATGACAAATATCCTCTGATATCATTTATACATGTTATCCTAAGATTGCTACCAATGAACATATTTCCACAAAAAAAGACACTCACAGACTTATCAAATAAACTAATTGTTAGCCAAAATGAAAGGTGGGAGGATGGGTAAATTAGGACTATGGGGTTAACATACATATAGTAATGTTTGTTAAATGTATATAAACAAAAAACATACAAACTATATAAATTATATAATCACAATACCTTTAAAATATACATTCTGTAATTCCATACATGCTAACATGATCCGAAGAGGAACAGACATATGTGTGAATCATTGCGTAGATTCTGTACAGCCAGACAATCAAAACACTCTAATCAAATTTACTCCGATAAGAAATAGAAATTAAATTTAAAAAACAAACATAAGTAAGGAGACATAAAGTTCTGGGGGCTTGTCCCAGCACATTCCACTCTAGTTTACAACCTCGGAACACTACCTCCAGGAAGACTCTGTTGCCCTAGTAACAAGAATTGAGAATGTAATAATGCTGCTGCCTTGTGGCTGTTTCCCACAACAGCAGCTTTAAACACACTGCTAATGGTTGCTTCATAGTCACAAGGATTGCAGGGCTCTAAATGACACCTGCCCTCAAGAAATGCCCTGGAGTGGGGAATAGGCAAGAAAATTCAACACATGAGAAATTTTTCAAGAAGTCAATATGAAGAGGGAAGTTGTACTCACTCTTTATCAAAAAAAGGAAAAGAAAAAAAAGGACATGCTTAAAGCTCAGTATAAGGAATTATTAGCCACATGCAAATTCAAATTCAAAAAGGTTTCAGCTCACACCAGTCATGACCATCAGCAAAAAGACTACAAACTATAAATGCTTAAGGGGTTTGAGAAAAATGTGTACCTTCTAGCTGCTCGTGGGATGTAAAGTGGTAACAGCACTAACGAAAACTGAATGGAGCTGCTTTACAACGTAAAAACTGAGCTACCATATGATGCGACAGGGCACCATTTCAGCCTATTAACTAAGACCACCAGAATCGGAAAGACAGAGGCAGGCAAATGTGCACTGCAGCAATATTGAAATAGCCAAGACATGGAAGCAAAAAAAGGTCCATAAACAGATGAATGGACAAAGACGAAGTGGTATACGTACCAAATGGAATAGAAGCCTCGGGAACAAAATGAACAATGCCATTTTCAGGACTACAGTTGAGCCTAGAAATAATCATATAACGTTAAGTAAGTCAAAAGGGTATGACAGGGGCTTCCCTGGTGGCGCGGTGGTTGAGAATCTGCCTGCTAATGCAGGGGACGCGGGTTCGAGCCCTGGTCTGGGAGGATCCCACGTGCCACGGAGCAACTGGGACCGTGAGCCACAACTGCTGAGCCTGCGCATCTGGAGCCTGTGCCACGCAACGGGAGGGGTCACGATACAGAGAGGCTCGCGCACCGCAATGAAGAGTGGCCCCCGCTTGCCGCAACTAGAGAAAGCCCTCGCACGAAATGAAGACCCAACACAGCTAAATAAATAGATAAATAAATAAATAAAGTAGCTATTAATTTTAAAAAAAGGGGATGACAAATATCCTATGATATCATTTATACATGTTATCCTAAGATTGCTACCAATGAACATATTTCCACAAAAAAAGACACTCACAGACTTATCAAATAAACTAATGGTTAGCCAAAATGAAAGGTGGGAGGATGGGTAAATTAGGACTATGGCGCTAACATACATATAGTAATGTTTGTTAAATGTATATAAACATATAACATATAAACTATATAATTTATATAATCACAATACCTTTAAAATATACATTCTGTAATCACATACATGCTAACAGGATCCGAAGATGAACAGACATATGTATGAATCATGGAGCAGATTCTGTACAGCCAATCAAAACACTCTAATCAAATTTACTCCGATAAGAAATAGAAATTAAATTTAAAAAACAAACATATGTAAGGAGACATAAAGTTCTGGGGGCTTGTCCCAGCACATTCCACTCTAGTTTACAACCTCGGAACACTACCTCCTGGAAGACTCTGTTGCCCTAGTAGCAAGAGTTGAGAACGTAATAATGCTGCCGCCTTGTGGCTGTTTCCCACAACAGCAGCTTTAAACCCAGTGCTAATGGTTGCTTACGAGTCACAAGGACTGCAGGGCTCTAAATGACACCTGCCCTCAAAAAAGGCCCTGGGGTAGGGAATAGGCAAGAAAATTCAACACATGAGAAATTTTTCAAGAAGTCAATACGAAGAGAGAAGTTGTACTCACTCTTTAACAAAAAAAGGACAAGAAGAAAAAGGGGATGCCTAAAGCTCAGTATAAGGAATTATTAGCCACATGCCTATCCAACCTCCAAAAAGGTTTCAGCTCACACAGGTCAAATGGCCATCAGCAAAAAGTCCACAAACTATAAATGCAGAAGGGGTTTTAGAGAACTCTGTACCTCCTAGCTCTGGTGGGATCTAAAGTGGTAACAGCACTAACAAAAACGGAATGGAGCTGCTTTACAAGGTAAAAACTGAGCTACCATATGATGCGACAGGGCACCTTTTGAGCCTATTAACTAAGACCACCAGAATCGGAAAGACAGAGGCAGGCAAATGTGCACTGCAGCAATATTGAAATAGCCAAGACATACAAGCAATAAAAAGGTCCATAAACAGATGAATGGACAAAGACCAAATGGTATACGTACCAAATGGAATAGTGGCCTCGCGAACAAAATGAACAATGCCGTTTTCAGGACTACAGTTGAGCCTAGAAATAATCATATAGGGTTAAGTAAGTCACAAGGGTATGACAAATATCCTATGATATCATTTATACATGTTATCCTAAGATTGCTACCAATGAACATATTTCCACAAAAAAAGACACTCACAGACTTATCAAATAAACTAATGGTTAGCCAAAATGAAAGGTGGGAGGTTGGGTAAATTAGGACTATGGCGTTTACATACATATACTAATGTATGTTAAATGTATATAAACATATAACAGATAAACTATATGAATTATATAATCACCAATACCTTTAAAATATACATTCTGTAATCACATACATGCTAACAGGATCCGAAGATGAACAGACATATGTATGAATCATTGAGCCGATTCTGTACAGCAGACAATCAAAACACTCTAATCAAGTTTACTCCGATAAGAAATAGAAATTAAATTTAAAAAACAAACATAAGTAAGGAGACATAAACTTCTCGGGGCTTCTCCCTGCACATTCCACTCTATTTTACAACCTCGGAACACTACCTCCAGGAAGACTCTGTTGCCCTAGTAACAAGAGTTGAGAACGTAATAATGCTGCCGCCTTGTGGCTGTTTCCCACAACAGCAGCTTTATACCCAGTGCCAATTGTTGCTTAATAGTCACAAGGACTGCAGGGCTCTAAATGACACCTGCCCTCAAAAAATGCCCTGCGGTAGGGAATAGGCAAGAAAATTCAAGACATGAGAAAATTTTCAAGAAGTCAATAAGAGGAGGGAAGTTGTACTCACGCTTTAAAAAAAAGGAAAAGTAAAAAAAGGACATGCCTAAAGCTCAGTATAAGGAATTAGTAGCCATAGGCAAATTCAAATTCAAAAAGGTTTCAGCTCACACCAGTCATGACCATCAGCAAAAAGTCTACAAACTATAAATGCTGAAGGGGTTTTAGAGAACTGTGTACCTTCTAGCTGCTGGTGGGATGTAAAGTGGTAACAGCACTAACGCAAACTGAATCGAGCTGCTTTACAAGGTAAAAACTGAGCTACCATATGATGCGGCAGGGCACCTTTTGGGCCTATAACCTAAGACCACCAGAATCGGAAAGACAGAGGCAGGCAAATGTGCACTGCAGCCATATTGAAATAGCCAAGAAATGGAAGCAAAAAAAGATCCATAAACAGATGAATGGACAAAAAGAAGAGGTATATGGACAGCATGGAATAGTAGCCTCGGAAAAAAAATAAACAATGCCGTGTTCAGGACTACAGTTGAGCCTAGAAATAATCATATAAGGTTAAGTAAGTCAAAAAGGTATGACAAATATCCTCTGATATCATTTATACATGTTATCCTAAGATTGCTACCAATGAACATATTTCCACAAAAAAAGACACTCACAGACTTATCAAATAAACTAATTGTTAGCCAAAATGAAAGGTGGGAGGATGGGTAAATTAGGACTATGGGGTTAACATACATATAGTAATGTTTGTTAAATGTATATAAACAAAAAACATACAAACTATATAAATTATATAATCACAATACCTTTAAAATATACATTCTGTAATTCCATACATGCTAACATGATCCGAAGAGGAACAGACATATGTGTGAATCATTGCGTAGATTCTGTACAGCCAGACAATCAAAACACTCTAATCAAATTTACTCCGATAAGAAATAGAAATTAAATTTAAAAAACAAACATAAGTAAGGAGACATAAAGTTCTGGGGGCTTGTCCCAGCACATTCCACTCTAGTTTACAACCTCGGAACACTACCTCCAGGAAGACTCTGTTGCCCTAGTAACAAGAATTGAGAATGTAATAATGCTGCTGCCTTGTGGCTGTTTCCCACAACAGCAGCTTTAAACACACTGCTAATGGTTGCTTCATAGTCACAAGGATTGCAGGGCTCTAAATGACACCTGCCCTCAAGAAATGCCCTGGAGTGGGGAATAGGCAAGAAAATTCAACACATGAGAAATTTTTCAAGAAGTCAATATGAAGAGGGAAGTTGTACTCACTCTTTATCAAAAAAAGGAAAAGAAAAAAAAGGACATGCTTAAAGCTCAGTATAAGGAATTATTAGCCACATGCAAATTCAAATTCAAAAAGGTTTCAGCTCACACCAGTCATGACCATCAGCAAAAAGACTACAAACTATAAATGCTTAAGGGGTTTGAGAAAAATGTGTACCTTCTAGCTGCTCGTGGGATGTAAAGTGGTAACAGCACTAACGAAAACTGAATGGAGCTGCTTTACAACGTAAAAACTGAGCTACCATATGATGCGACAGGGCACCATTTCAGCCTATTAACTAAGACCACCAGAATCGGAAAGACAGAGGCAGGCAAATGTGCACTGCAGCAATATTGAAATAGCCAAGACATGGAAGCAAAAAAAGGTCCATAAACAGATGAATGGACAAAGACGAAGTGGTATACGTACCAAATGGAATAGAAGCCTCGGGAACAAAATGAACAATGCCATTTTCAGGACTACAGTTGAGCCTAGAAATAATCATATAACGTTAAGTAAGTCAAAAGGGTATGACAGGGGCTTCCCTGGTGGCGCGGTGGTTGAGAATCTGCCTGCTAATGCAGGGGACGCGGGTTCGAGCCCTGGTCTGGGAGGATCCCACGTGCCACGGAGCAACTGGGACCGTGAGCCACAACTGCTGAGCCTGCGCATCTGGAGCCTGTGCCACGCAACGGGAGGGGTCACGATACAGAGAGGCTCGCGCACTGCAATGAAGAGTGGCCCCCGCTTGCCGCAACTAGAGAAAGCCCTCGCACGAAACGAAGACCCAACACAGCTAAATAAATAGATAAATAAATAAATAAAGTAGCTATTAATTTTAAAAAAAGGGGATGACAAATATCCTATGATATCATTTATACATGTTATCCTAAGATTGCTACCAATGAACATATTTCCACAAAAAAAGACACTCACAGACTTATCAAATAAACTAATGGTTAGCCAAAATGAAAGGTGGGAGGATGGGTAAATTAGGACTATGGCGCTAACATACATATAGTAATGTTTGTTAAATGTATATAAACATATAACATATAAACTATATAATTTATATAATCACAATACCTTTAAAATATACATTCTGTAATCACATACATGCTAACAGGATCCGAAGATGAACAGACATATGTATGAATCATGGAGCAGATTCTGTACAGCCAATCAAAACACTCTAATCAAATTTACTCCGATAAGAAATAGAAATTAAATTTAAAAAACAAACATATGTAAGGAGACATAAAGTTCTGGGGGCTTGTCCCAGCACATTCCACTCTAGTTTACAACCTCGGAACACTACCTCCTGGAAGACTCTGTTGCCCTAGTAGCAAGAGTTGAGAACGTAATAATGCTGCCGCCTTGTGGCTGTTTCCCACAACAGCAGCTTTAAACCCAGTGCTAATGGTTGCTTACGAGTCACAAGGACTGCAGGGCTCTAAATGACACCTGCCCTCAAAAAAGGCCCTGGGGTAGGGAATAGGCAAGAAAATTCAACACATGAGAAATTTTTCAAGAAGTCAATACGAAGAGAGAAGTTGTACTCACTCTTTAACAAAAAAAGGACAAGAAGAAAAAGGGGATGCCTAAAGCTCAGTATAAGGAATTATTAGCCACATGCCTATCCAACCTCCAAAAAGGTTTCAGCTCACACAGGTCAAATGGCCATCAGCAAAAAGTCCACAAACTATAAATGCAGAAGGGGTTTTAGAGAACTCTGTACCTCCTAGCTCTGGTGGGATCTAAAGTGGTAACAGCACTAACAAAAACGGAATGGAGCTGCTTTACAAGGTAAAAACTGAGCTACCATATGATGCGACAGGGCACCTTTTGAGCCTATTAACTAAGACCACCAGAATCGGAAAGACAGAGGCAGGCAAATGTGCACTGCAGCAATATTGAAATAGCCAAGACATACAAGCAATAAAAAGGTCCATAAACAGATGAATGGACAAAGACCAAATGGTATACGTACCAAATGGAATAGTGGCCTCGCGAACAAAATGAACAATGCCGTTTTCAGGACTACAGTTGAGCCTAGAAATAATCATATAGGGTTAAGTAAGTCACAAGGGTATGACAAATATCCTATGATATCATTTATACATGTTATCCTAAGATTGCTACCAATGAACATATTTCCACAAAAAAAGACACTCACAGACTTATCAAATAAACTAATGGTTAGCCAAAATGAAAGGTGGGAGGTTGGGTAAATTAGGACTATGGCGTTTACATACATATACTAATGTATGTTAAATGTATATAAACATATAACAGATAAACTATATGAATTATATAATCACCAATACCTTTAAAATATACATTCTGTAATCACATACATGCTAACAGGATCCGAAGATGAACAGACATATGTATGAATCATTGAGCCGATTCTGTACAGCAGACAATCAAAACACTCTAGTCAAGTTTACTCCGATAAGAAATAGAAATTAAATTTAAAAAACAAACATAAGTAAGGAGACAAAAACTTCTCGGGGCTTCTCCCTGCACATTCCACTCTATTTTACAACCTCGGAACACTACCTCCAGGAAGACTCTGTTGCCCTAGTAACAAGAGTTGAGAACGTAATAATGCTGCCGCCTTGTGGCTGTTTCCCACAACAGCAGCTTTATACCCAGTGCCAATTGTTGCTTAATAGTCACAAGGACTGCAGGGCTCTAAATGACACCTGCCCTCAAAAAATGCCCTGCGGTAGGGAATAGGCAAGAAAATTCAAGACATGAGAAAATTTTCAAGAAGTCAATAAGAGGAGGGAAGTTGTACTCACGCTTTAAAAAAAAGGAAAAGTAAAAAAAGGACATGCCTAAAGCTCAGTATAAGGAATTATTAGCCATAGGCAAATTCAAATTCAAAAAGGTTTCAGCTCACACCAGTCATGACCATCAGCAAAAAGTCTACAAACTATAAATGCTGAAGGGGTTTTAGAGAACTGTGTACCTTCTAGCTGCTGGTGGGATGTAAAGTGGTAACAGCACTAACGCAAACTGAATCGAGCTGCTTTACAAGGTAAAAACTGAGCTACCATATGATGCGGCAGGGCACCTTTTGGGCCTATAACCTAAGACCACCAGAATCGGAAAGACAGAGGCAGGCAAATGTGCACTGCAGCCATATTGAAATAGCCAAGAAATGGAAGCAAAAAAAGATCCATAAACAGATGAATGGACAAAAAGAAGAGGTATATGGACAGCATGGAATAGTAGCCTCGGAAAAAAAATAAACAATGCCGTGTTCAGGACTACAGTTGAGCCTAGAAATAATCATATAAGGTTAAGTAAGTCAAAAAGGTATGACAAATATCCTCTGATATCATTTATACATGTTATCCTAAGATTGCTACCAATGAACATATTTCCACAAAAAAAGACACTCACAGACTTATCAAATAAACTAATTGTTAGCCAAAATGAAAGGTGGGAGGATGGGTAAATTAGGACTATGGGGTTAACATACATATAGTAATGTTTGTTAAATGTATATAAACAAAAAACATACAAACTATATAAATTATATAATCACAATACCTTTAAAATATACATTCTGTAATTCCATACATGCTAACATGATCCGAAGAGGAACAGACATATGTGTGAATCATTGCGTAGATTCTGTACAGCCAGACAATCAAAACACTCTAATCAAATTTACTCCGATAAGAAATAGAAATTAAATTTAAAAAACAAACATAAGTAAGGAGACATAAAGTTCTGGGGGCTTGTCCCAGCACATTCCACTCTAGTTTACAACCTCGGAACACTACCTCCAGGAAGACTCTGTTGCCCTAGTAACAAGAATTGAGAATGTAATAATGCTGCTGCCTTGTGGCTGTTTCCCACAACAGCAGCTTTAAACACACTGCTAATGGTTGCTTCATAGTCACAAGGATTGCAGGGCTCTAAATGACACCTGCCCTCAAGAAATGCCCTGGAGTGGGGAATAGGCAAGAAAATTCAACACATGAGAAATTTTTCAAGAAGTCAATATGAAGAGGGAAGTTGTACTCACTCTTTATCAAAAAAAGGAAAAGAAAAAAAAGGACATGCTTAAAGCTCAGTATAAGGAATTATTAGCCACATGCAAATTCAAATTCAAAAAGGTTTCAGCTCACACCAGTCATGACCATCAGCAAAAAGACTACAAACTATAAATGCTTAAGGGGTTTGAGAAAAATGTGTACCTTCTAGCTGCTCGTGGGATGTAAAGTGGTAACAGCACTAACGAAAACTGAATGGAGCTGCTTTACAACGTAAAAACTGAGCTACCATATGATGCGACAGGGCACCATTTCAGCCTATTAACTAAGACCACCAGAATCGGAAAGACAGAGGCAGGCAAATGTGCACTGCAGCAATATTGAAATAGCCAAGACATGGAAGCAAAAAAAGGTCCATAAACAGATGAATGGACAAAGACGAAGTGGTATACGTACCAAATGGAATAGAAGCCTCGGGAACAAAATGAACAATGCCATTTTCAGGACTACAGTTGAGCCTAGAAATAATCATATAACGTTAAGTAAGTCAAAAGGGTATGACAGGGGCTTCCCTGGTGGCGCGGTGGTTGAGAATCTGCCTGCTAATGCAGGGGACGCGGGTTCGAGCCCTGGTCTGGGAGGATCCCACGTGCCACGGAGCAACTGGGACCGTGAGCCACAACTGCTGAGCCTGCGCATCTGGAGCCTGTGCCACGCAACGGGAGGGGTCACGATACAGAGAGGCTCGCGCACCGCAATGAAGAGTGGCCCCCGCTTGCCGCAACTAGAGAAAGCCCTCGCACGAAACGAAGACCCAACACAGCTAAATAAATAGATAAATAAATAAATAAAGTAGCTATTAATTTTAAAAAAAGGGGATGACAAATATCCTATGATATCATTTATACATGTTATCCTAAGATTGCTACCAATGAACATATTTCCACAAAAAAAGACACTCACAGACTTATCAAATAAACTAATGGTTAGCCAAAATGAAAGGTGGGAGGATGGGTAAATTAGGACTATGGCGCTAACATACATATAGTAATGTTTGTTAAATGTATATAAACATATAACATATAAACTATATAATTTATATAATCACAATACCTTTAAAATATACATTCTGTAATCACATACATGCTAACAGGATCCGAAGATGAACAGACATATGTATGAATCATGGAGCAGATTCTGTACAGCCAATCAAAACACTCTAATCAAATTTACTCCGATAAGAAATAGAAATTAAATTTAAAAAACAAACATATGTAAGGAGACATAAAGTTCTGGGGGCTTGTCCCAGCACATTCCACTCTAGTTTACAACCTCGGAACACTACCTCCTGGAAGACTCTGTTGCCCTAGTAGCAAGAGTTGAGAACGTAATAATGCTGCCGCCTTGTGGCTGTTTCCCACAACAGCAGCTTTAAACCCAGTGCTAATGGTTGCTTACGAGTCACAAGGACTGCAGGGCTCTAAATGACACCTGCCCTCAAAAAAGGCCCTGGGGTAGGGAATAGGCAAGAAAATTCAACACATGAGAAATTTTTCAAGAAGTCAATACGAAGAGAGAAGTTGTACTCACTCTTTAACAAAAAAAGGACAAGAAGAAAAAGGGGATGCCTAAAGCTCAGTATAAGGAATTATTAGCCACATGCCTATCCAACCTCCAAAAAGGTTTCAGCTCACACAGGTCAAATGGCCATCAGCAAAAAGTCCACAAACTATAAATGCAGAAGGGGTTTTAGAGAACTCTGTACCTCCTAGCTCTGGTGGGATCTAAAGTGGTAACAGCACTAACAAAAACGGAATGGAGCTGCTTTACAAGGTAAAAACTGAGCTACCATATGATGCGACAGGGCACCTTTTGAGCCTATTAACTAAGACCACCAGAATCGGAAAGACAGAGGCAGGCAAATGTGCACTGCAGCAATATTGAAATAGCCAAGACATACAAGCAATAAAAAGGTCCATAAACAGATGAATGGACAAAGACCAAATGGTATACGTACCAAATGGAATAGTGGCCTCGCGAACAAAATGAACAATGCCGTTTTCAGGACTACAGTTGAGCCTAGAAATAATCATATAGGGTTAAGTAAGTCACAAGGGTATGACAAATATCCTATGATATCATTTATACATGTTATCCTAAGATTGCTACCAATGAACATATTTCCACAAAAAAAGACACTCACAGACTTATCAAATAAACTAATGGTTAGCCAAAATGAAAGGTGGGAGGTTGGGTAAATTAGGACTATGGCGTTTACATACATATACTAATGTATGTTAAATGTATATAAACATATAACAGATAAACTATATGAATTATATAATCACCAATACCTTTAAAATATACATTCTGTAATCACATACATGCTAACAGGATCCGAAGATGAACAGACATATGTATGAATCATTGAGCCGATTCTGTACAGCAGACAATCAAAACACTCTAATCAAGTTTACTCCGATAAGAAATAGAAATTAAATTTAAAAAACAAACATAAGTAAGGAGACATAAACTTCTCGGGGCTTCTCCCTGCACATTCCACTCTATTTTACAACCTCGGAACACTACCTCCAGGAAGACTCTGTTGCCCTAGTAACAAGAGTTGAGAACGTAATAATGCTGCCGCCTTGTGGCTGTTTCCCACAACAGCAGCTTTATACCCAGTGCCAATTGTTGCTTAATAGTCACAAGGACTGCAGGGCTCTAAATGACACCTGCCCTCAAAAAATGCCCTGCGGTAGGGAATAGGCAAGAAAATTCAAGACATGAGAAAATTTTCAAGAAGTCAATAAGAGGAGGGAAGTTGTACTCACGCTTTAAAAAAAAGGAAAAGTAAAAAAAGGACATGCCTAAAGCTCAGTATAAGGAATTATTAGCCATAGGCAAATTCAAATTCAAAAAGGTTTCAGCTCACACCAGTCATGACCATCAGCAAAAAGTCTACAAACTATAAATGCTGAAGGGGTTTTAGAGAACTGTGTACCTTCTAGCTGCTGGTGGGATGTAAAGTGGTAACAGCACTAACGCAAACTGAATCGAGCTGCTTTACAAGGTAAAAACTGAGCTACCATATGATGCGGCAGGGCACCTTTTGGGCCTATAACCTAAGACCACCAGAATCGGAAAGACAGAGGCAGGCAAATGTGCACTGCAGCCATATTGAAATAGCCAAGAAATGGAAGCAAAAAAAGATCCATAAACAGATGAATGGACAAAAAGAAGAGGTATATGGACAGCATGGAATAGTAGCCTCGGAAAAAAAATAAACAATGCCGTGTTCAGGACTACAGTTGAGCCTAGAAATAATCATATAAGGTTAAGTAAGTCAAAAAGGTATGACAAATATCCTCTGATATCATTTATACATGTTATCCTAAGATTGCTACCAATGAACATATTTCCACAAAAAAAGACACTCACAGACTTATCAAATAAACTAATTGTTAGCCAAAATGAAAGGTGGGAGGATGGGTAAATTAGGACTATGGGGTTAACATACATATAGTAATGTTTGTTAAATGTATATAAACAAAAAACATACAAACTATATAAATTATATAATCACAATACCTTTAAAATATACATTCTGTAATTCCATACATGCTAACATGATCCGAAGAGGAACAGACATATGTGTGAATCATTGCGTAGATTCTGTACAGCCAGACAATCAAAACACTCTAATCAAATTTACTCCGATAAGAAATAGAAATTAAATTTAAAAAACAAACATAAGTAAGGAGACATAAAGTTCTGGGGGCTTGTCCCAGCACATTCCACTCTAGTTTACAACCTCGGAACACTACCTCCAGGAAGACTCTGTTGCCCTAGTAACAAGAATTGAGAATGTAATAATGCTGCTGCCTTGTGGCTGTTTCCCACAACAGCAGCTTTAAACACACTGCTAATGGTTGCTTCATAGTCACAAGGATTGCAGGGCTCTAAATGACACCTGCCCTCAAGAAATGCCCTGGAGTGGGGAATAGGCAAGAAAATTCAACACATGAGAAATTTTTCAAGAAGTCAATATGAAGAGGGAAGTTGTACTCACTCTTTATCAAAAAAAGGAAAAGAAAAAAAAGGACATGCTTAAAGCTCAGTATAAGGAATTATTAGCCACATGCAAATTCAAATTCAAAAAGGTTTCAGCTCACACCAGTCATGACCATCAGCAAAAAGACTACAAACTATAAATGCTTAAGGGGTTTGAGAAAAATGTGTACCTTCTAGCTGCTCGTGGGATGTAAAGTGGTAACAGCACTAACGAAAACTGAATGGAGCTGCTTTACAACGTAAAAACTGAGCTACCATATGATGCGACAGGGCACCATTTCAGCCTATTAACTAAGACCACCAGAATCGGAAAGACAGAGGCAGGCAAATGTGCACTGCAGCAATATTGAAATAGCCAAGACATGGAAGCAAAAAAAGGTCCATAAACAGATGAATGGACAAAGACGAAGTGGTATACGTACCAAATGGAATAGAAGCCTCGGGAACAAAATGAACAATGCCATTTTCAGGACTACAGTTGAGCCTAGAAATAATCATATAACGTTAAGTAAGTCAAAAGGGTATGACAGGGGCTTCCCTGGTGGCGCGGTGGTTGAGAATCTGCCTGCTAATGCAGGGGACGCGGGTTCGAGCCCTGGTCTGGGAGGATCCCACGTGCCACGGAGCAACTGGGACCGTGAGCCACAACTGCTGAGCCTGCGCATCTGGAGCCTGTGCCACGCAACGGGAGGGGTCACGATACAGAGAGGCTCGCGCACCGCAATGAAGAGTGGCCCCCGCTTGCCGCAACTAGAGAAAGCCCTCGCACGAAACGAAGACCCAACACAGCTAAATAAATAGATAAATAAATAAATAAAGTAGCTATTAATTTTAAAAAAAGGGGATGACAAATATCCTATGATATCATTTATACATGTTATCCTAAGATTGCTACCAATGAACATATTTCCACAAAAAAAGACACTCACAGACTTATCAAATAAACTAATGGTTAGCCAAAATGAAAGGTGGGAGGATGGGTAAATTAGGACTATGGCGCTAACATACATATAGTAATGTTTGTTAAATGTATATAAACATATAACATATAAACTATATAATTTATATAATCACAATACCTTTAAAATATACATTCTGTAATCACATACATGCTAACAGGATCCGAAGATGAACAGACATATGTATGAATCATGGAGCAGATTCTGTACAGCCAATCAAAACACTCTAATCAAATTTACTCCGATAAGAAATAGAAATTAAATTTAAAAAACAAACATATGTAAGGAGACATAAAGTTCTGGGGGCTTGTCCCAGCACATTCCACTCTAGTTTACAACCTCGGAACACTACCTCCTGGAAGACTCTGTTGCCCTAGTAGCAAGAGTTGAGAACGTAATAATGCTGCCGCCTTGTGGCTGTTTCCCACAACAGCAGCTTTAAACCCAGTGCTAATGGTTGCTTACGAGTCACAAGGACTGCAGGGCTCTAAATGACACCTGCCCTCAAAAAAGGCCCTGGGGTAGGGAATAGGCAAGAAAATTCAACACATGAGAAATTTTTCAAGAAGTCAATACGAAGAGAGAAGTTGTACTCACTCTTTAACAAAAAAAGGACAAGAAGAAAAAGGGGATGCCTAAAGCTCAGTATAAGGAATTATTAGCCACATGCCTATCCAACCTCCAAAAAGGTTTCAGCTCACACAGGTCAAATGGCCATCAGCAAAAAGTCCACAAACTATAAATGCAGAAGGGGTTTTAGAGAACTCTGTACCTCCTAGCTCTGGTGGGATCTAAAGTGGTAACAGCACTAACAAAAACGGAATGGAGCTGCTTTACAAGGTAAAAACTGAGCTACCATATGATGCGACAGGGCACCTTTTGAGCCTATTAACTAAGACCACCAGAATCGGAAAGACAGAGGCAGGCAAATGTGCACTGCAGCAATATTGAAATAGCCAAGACATACAAGCAATAAAAAGGTCCATAAACAGATGAATGGACAAAGACCAAATGGTATACGTACCAAATGGAATAGTGGCCTCGCGAACAAAATGAACAATGCCGTTTTCAGGACTACAGTTGAGCCTAGAAATAATCATATAGGGTTAAGTAAGTCACAAGGGTATGACAAATATCCTATGATATCATTTATACATGTTATCCTAAGATTGCTACCAATGAACATATTTCCACAAAAAAAGACACTCACAGACTTATCAAATAAACTAATGGTTAGCCAAAATGAAAGGTGGGAGGTTGGGTAAATTAGGACTATGGCGTTTACATACATATACTAATGTATGTTAAATGTATATAAACATATAACAGATAAACTATATGAATTATATAATCACCAATACCTTTAAAATATACATTCTGTAATCACATACATGCTAACAGGATCCGAAGATGAACAGACATATGTATGAATCATTGAGCCGATTCTGTACAGCAGACAATCAAAACACTCTAATCAAGTTTACTCCGATAAGAAATAGAAATTAAATTTAAAAAACAAACATAAGTAAGGAGACATAAACTTCTCGGGGCTTCTCCCTGCACATTCCACTCTATTTTACAACCTCGGAACACTACCTCCAGGAAGACTCTGTTGCCCTAGTAACAAGAGTTGAGAACGTAATAATGCTGCCGCCTTGTGGCTGTTTCCCACAACAGCAGCTTTATACCCAGTGCCAATTGTTGCTTAATAGTCACAAGGACTGCAGGGCTCTAAATGACACCTGCCCTCAAAAAATGCCCTGCGGTAGGGAATAGGCAAGAAAATTCAAGACATGAGAAAATTTTCAAGAAGTCAATAAGAGGAGGGAAGTTGTACTCACGCTTTAAAAAAAAGGAAAAGTAAAAAAAGGACATGCCTAAAGCTCAGTATAAGGAATTATTAGCCATAGGCAAATTCAAGTTCAAAAAGGTTTCAGCTCACACCAGTCATGACCATCAGCAAAAAGTCTAGAAACTATAAATGCTGAAGGGGTTTTAGAGAACTGTGTACCTTCTAGCTGCTGGTGGGATGTAAAGTGGTAACAGCACTAACGCAAACTGAATCGAGCTGCTTTACAAGGTAAAAACTGAGCTACCATATGATGCGGCAGGGCACCTTTTGGGCCTATAACCTAAGACCACCAGAATCGGAAAGACAGAGGCAGGCAAATGTGCACTGCAGCCATATTGAAATAGCCAAGAAATGGAAGCAAAAAAAGATCCATAAACAGATGAATGGACAAAAAGAAGAGGTATATGGACAGCATGGAATAGTAGCCTCGGAAAAAAAATAAACAATGCCGTGTTCAGGACTACAGTTGAGCCTAGAAATAATCATATAAGGTTAAGTAAGTCAAAAAGGTATGACAAATATCCTCTGATATCATTTATACATGTTATCCTAAGATTGCTACCAATGAACATATTTCCACAAAAAAAGACACTCACAGACTTATCAAATAAACTAATTGTTAGCCAAAATGAAAGGTGGGAGGATGGGTAAATTAGGACTATGGGGTTAACATACATATAGTAATGTTTGTTAAATGTATATAAACAAAAAACATACAAACTATATAAATTATATAATCACAATACCTTTAAAATATACATTCTGTAATTCCATACATGCTAACATGATCCGAAGAGGAACAGACATATGTGTGAATCATTGCGTAGATTCTGTACAGCCAGACAATCAAAACACTCTAATCAAATTTACTCCGATAAGAAATAGAAATTAAATTTAAAAAACAAACATAAGTAAGGAGACATAAAGTTCTGGGGGCTTGTCCCAGCACATTCCACTCTAGTTTACAACCTCGGAACACTACCTCCAGGAAGACTCTGTTGCCCTAGTAACAAGAATTGAGAATGTAATAATGCTGCTGCCTTGTGGCTGTTTCCCACAACAGCAGCTTTAAACACACTGCTAATGGTTGCTTCATAGTCACAAGGATTGCAGGGCTCTAAATGACACCTGCCCTCAAGAAATGCCCTGGAGTGGGGAATAGGCAAGAAAATTCAACACATGAGAAATTTTTCAAGAAGTCAATATGAAGAGGGAAGTTGTACTCACTCTTTATCAAAAAAAGGAAAAGAAAAAAAAGGACATGCTTAAAGCTCAGTATAAGGAATTATTAGCCACATGCAAATTCAAATTCAAAAAGGTTTCAGCTCACACCAGTCATGACCATCAGCAAAAAGACTACAAACTATAAATGCTTAAGGGGTTTGAGAAAAATGTGTACCTTCTAGCTGCTCGTGGGATGTAAAGTGGTAACAGCACTAACGAAAACTGAATGGAGCTGCTTTACAACGTAAAAACTGAGCTACCATATGATGCGACAGGGCACCATTTCAGCCTATTAACTAAGACCACCAGAATCGGAAAGACAGAGGCAGGCAAATGTGCACTGCAGCAATATTGAAATAGCCAAGACATGGAAGCAAAAAAAGGTCCATAAACAGATGAATGGACAAAGACGAAGTGGTATACGTACCAAATGGAATAGAAGCCTCGGGAACAAAATGAACAATGCCATTTTCAGGACTACAGTTGAGCCTAGAAATAATCATATAACGTTAAGTAAGTCAAAAGGGTATGACAGGGGCTTCCCTGGTGGCGCGGTGGTTGAGAATCTGCCTGCTAATGCAGGGGACGCGGGTTCGAGCCCTGGTCTGGGAGGATCCCACGTGCCACGGAGCAACTGGGACCGTGAGCCACAACTGCTGAGCCTGCGCATCTGGAGCCTGTGCCACGCAACGGGAGGGGTCACGATACAGAGAGGCTCGCGCACCGCAATGAAGAGTGGCCCCCGCTTGCCGCAACTAGAGAAAGCCCTCGCACGAAACGAAGACCCAACACAGCTAAATAAATAGATAAATAAATAAATAAAGTAGCTATTAATTTTAAAAAAAGGGGATGACAAATATCCTATGATATCATTTATACATGTTATCCTAAGATTGCTACCAATGAACATATTTCCACAAAAAAAGACACTCACAGACTTATCAAATAAACTAATGGTTAGCCAAAATGAAAGGTGGGAGGATGGGTAAATTAGGACTATGGCGCTAACATACATATAGTAATGTTTGTTAAATGTATATAAACATATAACATATAAACTATATAATTTATATAATCACAATACCTTTAAAATATACATTCTGTAATCACATACATGCTAACAGGATCCGAAGATGAACAGACATATGTATGAATCATGGAGCAGATTCTGTACAGCCAATCAAAACACTCTAATCAAATTTACTCCGATAAGAAATAGAAATTAAATTTAAAAAACAAACATATGTAAGGAGACATAAAGTTCTGGGGGCTTGTCCCAGCACATTCCACTCTAGTTTACAACCTCGGAACACTACCTCCTGGAAGACTCTGTTGCCCTAGTAGCAAGAGTTGAGAACGTAATAATGCTGCCGCCTTGTGGCTGTTTCCCACAACAGCAGCTTTAAACCCAGTGCTAATGGTTGCTTACGAGTCACAAGGACTGCAGGGCTCTAAATGACACCTGCCCTCAAAAAAGGCCCTGGGGTAGGGAATAGGCAAGAAAATTCAACACATGAGAAATTTTTCAAGAAGTCAATACGAAGAGAGAAGTTGTACTCACTCTTTAACAAAAAAAGGACAAGAAGAAAAAGGGGATGCCTAAAGCTCAGTATAAGGAATTATTAGCCACATGCCTATCCAACCTCCAAAAAGGTTTCAGCTCACACAGGTCAAATGGCCATCAGCAAAAAGTCCACAAACTATAAATGCAGAAGGGGTTTTAGAGAACTCTGTACCTCCTAGCTCTGGTGGGATCTAAAGTGGTAACAGCACTAACAAAAACGGAATGGAGCTGCTTTACAAGGTAAAAACTGAGCTACCATATGATGCGACAGGGCACCTTTTGAGCCTATTAACTAAGACCACCAGAATCGGAAAGACAGAGGCAGGCAAATGTGCACTGCAGCAATATTGAAATAGCCAAGACATACAAGCAATAAAAAGGTCCATAAACAGATGAATGGACAAAGACCAAATGGTATACGTACCAAATGGAATAGTGGCCTCGCGAACAAAATGAACAATGCCGTTTTCAGGACTACAGTTGAGCCTAGAAATAATCATATAGGGTTAAGTAAGTCACAAGGGTATGACAAATATCCTATGATATCATTTATACATGTTATCCTAAGATTGCTACCAATGAACATATTTCCACAAAAAAAGACACTCACAGACTTATCAAATAAACTAATGGTTAGCCAAAATGAAAGGTGGGAGGTTGGGTAAATTAGGACTATGGCGTTTACATACATATACTAATGTATGTTAAATGTATATAAACATATAACAGATAAACTATATGAATTATATAATCACCAATACCTTTAAAATATACATTCTGTAATCACATACATGCTAACAGGATCCGAAGATGAACAGACATATGTATGAATCATTGAGCCGATTCTGTACAGCAGACAATCAAAACACTCTAATCAAGTTTACTCCGATAAGAAATAGAAATTAAATTTAAAAAACAAACATAAGTAAGGAGACATAAACTTCTCGGGGCTTCTCCCTGCACATTCCACTCTATTTTACAACCTCGGAACACTACCTCCAGGAAGACTCTGTTGCCCTAGTAACAAGAGTTGAGAACGTAATAATGCTGCCGCCTTGTGGCTGTTTCCCACAACAGCAGCTTTATACCCAGTGCCAATTGTTGCTTAATAGTCACAAGGACTGCAGGGCTCTAAATGACACCTGCCCTCAAAAAATGCCCTGCGGTAGGGAATAGGCAAGAAAATTCAAGACATGAGAAAATTTTCAAGAAGTCAATAAGAGGAGGGAAGTTGTACTCACGCTTTAAAAAAAAGGAAAAGTAAAAAAAGGACATGCCTAAAGCTCAGTATAAGGAATTATTAGCCATAGGCAAATTCAAGTTCAAAAAGGTTTCAGCTCACACCAGTCATGACCATCAGCAAAAAGTCTAGAAACTATAAATGCTGAAGGGGTTTTAGAGAACTGTGTACCTTCTAGCTGCTGGTGGGATGTAAAGTGGTAACAGCACTAACGCAAACTGAATCGAGCTGCTTTACAAGGTAAAAACTGAGCTACCATATGATGCGGCAGGGCACCTTTTGGGCCTATAACCTAAGACCACCAGAATCGGAAAGACAGAGGCAGGCAAATGTGCACTGCAGCCATATTGAAATAGCCAAGAAATGGAAGCAAAAAAAGATCCATAAACAGATGAATGGACAAAAAGAAGAGGTATATGGACAGCATGGAATAGTAGCCTCGGAAAAAAAATAAACAATGCCGTGTTCAGGACTACAGTTGAGCCTAGAAATAATCATATAAGGTTAAGTAAGTCAAAAAGGTATGACAAATATCCTCTGATATCATTTATACATGTTATCCTAAGATTGCTACCAATGAACATATTTCCACAAAAAAAGACACTCACAGACTTATCAAATAAACTAATTGTTAGCCAAAATGAAAGGTGGGAGGATGGGTAAATTAGGACTATGGGGTTAACATACATATAGTAATGTTTGTTAAATGTATATAAACAAAAAACATACAAACTATATAAATTATATAATCACAATACCTTTAAAATATACATTCTGTAATTCCATACATGCTAACATGATCCGAAGAGGAACAGACATATGTGTGAATCATTGCGTAGATTCTGTACAGCCAGACAATCAAAACACTCTAATCAAATTTACTCCGATAAGAAATAGAAATTAAATTTAAAAAACAAACATAAGTAAGGAGACATAAAGTTCTGGGGGCTTGTCCCAGCACATTCCACTCTAGTTTACAACCTCGGAACACTACCTCCAGGAAGACTCTGTTGCCCTAGTAACAAGAATTGAGAATGTAATAATGCTGCTGCCTTGTGGCTGTTTCCCACAACAGCAGCTTTAAACACACTGCTAATGGTTGCTTCATAGTCACAAGGATTGCAGGGCTCTAAATGACACCTGCCCTCAAGAAATGCCCTGGAGTGGGGAATAGGCAAGAAAATTCAACACATGAGAAATTTTTCAAGAAGTCAATATGAAGAGGGAAGTTGTACTCACTCTTTATCAAAAAAAGGAAAAGAAAAAAAAGGACATGCTTAAAGCTCAGTATAAGGAATTATTAGCCACATGCAAATTCAAATTCAAAAAGGTTTCAGCTCACACCAGTCATGACCATCAGCAAAAAGACTACAAACTATAAATGCTTAAGGGGTTTGAGAAAAATGTGTACCTTCTAGCTGCTCGTGGGATGTAAAGTGGTAACAGCACTAACGAAAACTGAATGGAGCTGCTTTACAACGTAAAAACTGAGCTACCATATGATGCGACAGGGCACCATTTCAGCCTATTAACTAAGACCACCAGAATCGGAAAGACAGAGGCAGGCAAATGTGCACTGCAGCAATATTGAAATAGCCAAGACATGGAAGCAAAAAAAGGTCCATAAACAGATGAATGGACAAAGACGAAGTGGTATACGTACCAAATGGAATAGAAGCCTCGGGAACAAAATGAACAATGCCATTTTCAGGACTACAGTTGAGCCTAGAAATAATCATATAACGTTAAGTAAGTCAAAAGGGTATGACAGGGGCTTCCCTGGTGGCGCGGTGGTTGAGAATCTGCCTGCTAATGCAGGGGACGCGGGTTCGAGCCCTGGTCTGGGAGGATCCCACGTGCCACGGAGCAACTGGGACCGTGAGCCACAACTGCTGAGCCTGCGCATCTGGAGCCTGTGCCACGCAACGGGAGGGGTCACGATACAGAGAGGCTCGCGCACCGCAATGAAGAGTGGCCCCCGCTTGCCGCAACTAGAGAAAGCCCTCGCACGAAATGAAGACCCAACACAGCTAAATAAATAGATAAATAAATAAATAAAGTAGCTATTAATTTTAAAAAAAGGGGATGACAAATATCCTATGATATCATTTATACATGTTATCCTAAGATTGCTACCAATGAACATATTTCCACAAAAAAAGACACTCACAGACTTATCAAATAAACTAATGGTTAGCCAAAATGAAAGGTGGGAGGATGGGTAAATTAGGACTATGGCGCTAACATACATATAGTAATGTTTGTTAAATGTATATAAACATATAACATATAAACTATATAATTTATATAATCACAATACCTTTAAAATATACATTCTGTAATCACATACATGCTAACAGGATCCGAAGATGAACAGACATATGTATGAATCATGGAGCAGATTCTGTACAGCCAATCAAAACACTCTAATCAAATTTACTCCGATAAGAAATAGAAATTAAATTTAAAAAACAAACATATGTAAGGAGACATAAAGTTCTGGGGGCTTGTCCCAGCACATTCCACTCTAGTTTACAACCTCGGAACACTACCTCCTGGAAGACTCTGTTGCCCTAGTAGCAAGAGTTGAGAACGTAATAATGCTGCCGCCTTGTGGCTGTTTCCCACAACAGCAGCTTTAAACCCAGTGCTAATGGTTGCTTACGAGTCACAAGGACTGCAGGGCTCTAAATGACACCTGCCCTCAAAAAAGGCCCTGGGGTAGGGAATAGGCAAGAAAATTCAACACATGAAAAATTTTTCAAGAAGTCAATACGAAGAGAGAAGTTGTACTCACTCTTTAACAAAAAAAGGACAAGAAGAAAAAGGGGATGCCTAAAGCTCAGTATAAGGAATTATTAGCCACATGCCTATCCAACCTCCAAAAAGGTTTCAGCTCACACAGGTCAAATGGCCATCAGCAAAAAGTTCACAAACTATAAATGCAGAAGGGGTTTTAGAGAACTCTGTACCTCCTAGCTCTGGTGGGATCTAAAGTGGTAACAGCACTAACAAAAACGGAATGGAGCTGCTTTACAAGGTAAAAACTGAGCTACCATATGATGCGACAGGGCACCTTTTGAGCCTATTAACTAAGACCACCAGAATCGGAAAGACAGAGGCAGGCAAATGTGCACTGCAGCAATATTGAAATAGCCAAGACATACAAGCAATAAAAAGGTCCATAAACAGATGAATGGACAAAGACCAAATGGTATACGTACCAAATGGAATAGTGGCCTCGCGAACAAAATGAACAATGCCGTTTTCAGGACTACAGTTGAGCCTAGAAATAATCATATAGGGTTAAGTAAGTCACAAGGGTATGACAAATATCCTATGATATCATTTATACATGTTATCCTAAGATTGCTACCAATGAACATATTTCCACAAAAAAAGACACTCACAGACTTATCAAATAAACTAATGGTTAGCCAAAATGAAAGGTGGGAGGTTGGGTAAATTAGGACTATGGCGTTTACATACATATACTAATGTATGTTAAATGTATATAAACATATAACAGATAAACTATATGAATTATATAATCACCAATACCTTTAAAATATACATTCTGTAATCACATACATGCTAACAGGATCCGAAGATGAACAGACATATGTATGAATCATTGAGCCGATTCTGTACAGCAGACAATCAAAACACTCTAATCAAGTTTACTCCGATAAGAAATAGAAATTAAATTTAAAAAAAAAACATAAGTAAGGAGACATAAACTTCTCGGGGCTTCTCCCTGCACATTCCACTCTATTTTACAACCTCGGAACACTACCTCCAGGAAGACTCTGTTGCCCTAGTAACAAGAGTTGAGAACGTAATAATGCTGCCGCCTTGTGGCTGTTTCCCACAACAGCAGCTTTATACCCAGTGCCAATTGTTGCTTAATAGTCACAAGGACTGCAGGGCTCTAAATGACACCTGCCCTCAAAAAATGCCCTGCGGTAGGGAATAGGCAAGAAAATTCAAGACATGAGAAAATTTTCAAGAAGTCAATAAGAGGAGGGAAGTTGTACTCACGCTTTAAAAAAAAGGAAAAGTAAAAAAAGGACATGCCTAAAGCTCAGTATAAGGAATTATTAGCCATAGGCAAATTCAAATTCAAAAAGGTTTCAGCTCACACCAGTCATGACCATCAGCAAAAAGTCTACAAACTATAAATGCTGAAGGGGTTTTAGAGAACTGTGTACCTTCTAGCTGCTGGTGGGATGTAAAGTGGTAACAGCACTAACGCAAACTGAATCGAGCTGCTTTACAAGGTAAAAACTGAGCTACCATATGATGCGGCAGGGCACCTTTTGGGCCTATAACCTAAGACCACCAGAATCGGAAAGACAGAGGCAGGCAAATGTGCACTGCAGCCATATTGAAATAGCCAAGAAATGGAAGCAAAAAAAGATCCATAAACAGATGAATGGACAAAAAGAAGAGGTATATGGACAGCATGGAATAGTAGCCTCGGAAAAAAAATAAACAATGCCGTGTTCAGGACTACAGTTGAGCCTAGAAATAATCATATAAGGTTAAGTAAGTCAAAAAGGTATGACAAATATCCTCTGATATCATTTATACATGTTATCCTAAGATTGCTACCAATGAACATATTTCCACAAAAAAAGACACTCACAGACTTATCAAATAAACTAATTGTTAGCCAAAATGAAAGGTGGGAGGATGGGTAAATTAGGACTATGGGGTTAACATACATATAGTAATGTTTGTTAAATGTATATAAACAAAAAACATACAAACTATATAAATTATATAATCACAATACCTTTAAAATATACATTCTGTAATTCCATACATGCTAACATGATCCGAAGAGGAACAGACATATGTGTGAATCATTGCGTAGATTCTGTACAGCCAGACAATCAAAACACTCTAATCAAATTTACTCCGATAAGAAATAGAAATTAAATTTAAAAAACAAACATAAGTAAGGAGACATAAAGTTCTGGGGGCTTGTCCCAGCACATTCCACTCTAGTTTACAACCTCGGAACACTACCTCCAGGAAGACTCTGTTGCCCTAGTAACAAGAATTGAGAATGTAATAATGCTGCTGCCTTGTGGCTGTTTCCCACAACAGCAGCTTTAAACACACTGCTAATGGTTGCTTCATAGTCACAAGGATTGCAGGGCTCTAAATGACACCTGCCCTCAAGAAATGCCCTGGAGTGGGGAATAGGCAAGAAAATTCAACACATGAGAAATTTTTCAAGAAGTCAATATGAAGAGGGAAGTTGTACTCACTCTTTATCAAAAAAAGGAAAAGAAAAAAAAGGAAATGCTTAAAGCTCAGTATAAGGAATTATTAGCCACATGCAAATTCAAATTCAAAAAGGTTTCAGCTCACACCAGTCATGACCATCAGCAAAAAGACTACAAACTATAAATGCTTAAGGGGTTTGAGAAAAATGTGTACCTTCTAGCTGCTCGTGGGATGTAAAGTGGTAACAGCACTAACGAAAACTGAATGGAGCTGCTTTACACCGTAAAAACTGAGCTACCATATGATGCGACAGGGCACCTTTTCAGCCTATTAACTAAGACCACCAGAATCGGAAAGACAGAGGCAGGCAAATGTGCACTGCAGCAATATTGAAATAGCCAAGACATGGAAGCAAAAAAAGGTCCATAAACAGATGAATGGACAAAGACGAAGTGGTATACGTACCAAATGGAATAGAAGCCTCGGGAACAAAATGAACAATGCCATTTTCAGGACTACAGTTGAGCCTAGAAATAATCATATAACGTTAAGTAAGTCAAAAGGGTATGACAGGGGCTTCCCTGGTGGCGCGGTGGTTGAGAATCTGCCTGCTAATGCAGGGGACGCGGGTTCGAGCCCTGGTCTGGGAGGATCCCACGTGCCACGGAGCAACTGGGACCGTGAGCCACAACTGCTGAGCCTGCGCATCTGGAGCCTGTGCCACGCAACGGGAGGGGCCACGATACAGAGAGGCCCGCGCACCGCAATGAAGAGTGGCCCCCGCTTGCCGCAACTAGAGAAAGCCCTCGCACGAAACGAAGACCCAACACAGCTAAATAAATAGATAAATAAATAAATAAAGTAGCTATTAATTTTAAAAAAAGGGGATGACAAATATCCTATGATATCATTTATACATGTTATCCTAAGATTGCTACCAATGAACATATTTCCACAAAAAAAGACACTCACAGACTTATCAAATAAACTAATGGTTAGCCAAAATGAAAGGTGGGAGGATGGGTAAATTAGGACTATGGCACTAACATACATATAGTAATGTTTGTTAAATGTATATAAACATATAACATATAAACTATATAATTTATATAATCACAATACCTTTAAAATATACATTCTGTAATCACATACATGCTAACAGGATCCGAAGATGAACAGACATATGTATGAATCATGGAGCAGATTCTGTACAGCCAATCAAAACACTCTAATCAAATTTACTCCGATAAGAAATAGAAATTAAATTTAAAAAACAAACATATGTAAGGAGACATAAAGTTCTGGGGGCTTGTCCCAGCACATTCCACTCTAGTTTACAACCTCGGAACACTACCTCCTGGAAGACTCTGTTGCCCTAGTAGCAAGAGTTGAGAACGTAATAATGCTGCCGCCTTGTGGCTGTTTCCCACAACAGCAGCTTTAAACCCAGTGCTAATGGTTGCTTACGAGTCACAAGGACTGCAGGGCTCTAAATGACACCTGCCCTCAAAAAAGGCCCTGGGGTAGGGAATAGGCAAGAAAATTCAACACATGAGAAATTTTTCAAGAAGTCAATACGAAGAGAGAAGTTGTACTCACTCTTTAACAAAAAAAGGACAAGAAGAAAAAGGGGATGCCTAAAGCTCAGTATAAGGAATTATTAGCCACATGCCTATCCAACCTCCAAAAAGGTTTCAGCTCACACAGGTCAAATGGCCATCAACAAAAAGTCCACAAACTATAAATGCAGAAGGGGTTTTAGAGAACTCTGTACCTCCTAGCTCTGGTGGGATCTAAAGTGGTAACAGCACTAACAAAAACGGAATGGAGCTGCTTTACAAGGTAAAAACTGAGCTACCATATGATGCGACAGGGCACCTTTTGAGCCTATTAACTAAGACCACCAGAATCGGAAAGACAGAGGCAGGCAAATGTGCACTGCAGCAATATTGAAATAGCCAAGACATACAAGCAATAAAAAGGTCCATAAACAGATGAATGGACAAAGACCAAATGGTATACGTACCAAATGGAATAGTGGCCTCGCGAACAAAATGAACAATGCCGTTTTCAGGACTACAGTTGAGCCTAGAAATAATCATATAGGGTTAAGTAAGTCACAAGGGTATGACAAATATCCTATGATATCATTTATACATGTTATCCTAAGATTGCTACCAATGAACATATTTCCACAAAAAAAGACACTCACAGACTTATCAAATAAACTAATGGTTAGCCAAAATGAAAGGTGGGAGGTTGGGTAAATTAGGACTATGGCGTTTACATACATATACTAATGTATGTTAAATGTATATAAACATATAACAGATAAACTATATGAATTATATAATCACCAATACCTTTAAAATATACATTCTGTAATCACATACATGCTAACAGGATCCGAAGATGAACAGACATATGTATGAATCATTGAGCCGATTCTGTACAGCAGACAATCAAAACACTCTAATCAAGTTTACTCCGATAAGAAATAGAAATTAAATTTAAAAAACAAACATAAGTAAGGAGACATAAACTTCTCGGGGCTTCTCCCTGCACATTCCACTCTATTTTACAACCTCGGAACACTACCTAGAGGAAGACTGTGTTGCCCTAGTAACAAGAGTTGAGAACGTAATAATGCTGCCGCCTTGTGGCTGTTTCCCACAACAGCAGCTTTATACCCAGTGCCAATTGTTGCTTAATAGTCACAAGGACTGCAGGGCTCTAAATGACACCTGCCCTCAAAAAATGCCCTGCGGTAGGGAATAGGCAAGAAAATTCAAGACATGAGAAAATTTTCAAGAAGTCAATAAGAGGAGGGAAGTTGTACTCACTCTTTAAAAAAAAGGAAAAGAAAAAAAAGGACATGCCTAAACCTCAGTATAAGGAATTATAAGCCACAGGCAAATTCAAATTCAAAAAGGTTTCAGCTCACACCAGTCATGACCACCAGCAAAAAGTTTACAAACTATAAATGCTGAAGGGGTTTTAGAGAACTGTGTACCTTCTAGCTGCTGGTGGGATGTAAAGAGGTAACAGCACTAACGCAAACTTAATCGAGCTGCTTTACAAGGTAAAAACTGAGCTACCATATGATGCGGCAGGGCACCTTTTGGGCCTATAACCTAAGACCACCAGAATCGGAAAGACAGAGGCAGGCAAATGTGCACTGCAGCCATATTGAAATAGCCAAGAAATGGAAGCAAAAAAAGATCCATAAACAGATGAATGGACAAAAAGAAGAGGTATATGGACAGCATGGAATAGTAGCCTCGGAAAAAAAATAAACAATGCCGTGTTCAGGACTACAGTTGAGCCTAGAAATAATCATATAAGGTTAAGTAAGTCAAAAAGGTATGACAAATATCCTCTGATATCATTTATACATGTTATCCTAAGATTGCTACCAATGAACATATTTCCACAAAAAAAGACACTCACAGACTTATCAAATAAACTAATTGTTAGCCAAAATGAAAGGTGGGAGGATGGGTAAATTAGGACTATGGGGTTAACATACATATAGTAATGTTTGTTAAATGTATATAAACAAAAAACATACAAACTATATAAATTATATAATCACAATACCTTTAAAATATACATTCTGTAATTCCATACATGCTAACATGATCCGAAGAGGAACAGACATATGTGTGAATCATTGCGTAGATTCTGTACAGCCAGACAATCAAAACACTCTAATCAAATTTACTCCGATAAGAAATAGAAATTAAATTTAAAAAACAAACATAAGTAAGGAGACATAAAGTTCTGGGGGCTTGTCCCAGCACATTCCACTCTAGTTTACAACCTCGGAACACTACCTCCAGGAAGACTCTGTTGCCCTAGTAACAAGAATTGAGAATGTAATAATGCTGCTGCCTTGTGGCTGTTTCCCACAACAGCAGCTTTAAACACACTGCTAATGGTTGCTTCATAGTCACAAGGATTGCAGGGCTCTAAATGACACCTGCCCTCAAGAAATGCCCTGGAGTGGGGAATAGGCAAGAAAATTCAACACATGAGAAATTTTTCAAGAAGTCAATATGAAGAGGGAAGTTGTACTCACTCTTTATCAAAAAAAGGAAAAGAAAAAAAAGGAAATGCTTAAAGCTCAGTATAAGGAATTATTAGCCACATGCAAATTCAAATTCAAAAAGGTTTCAGCTCACACCAGTCATGACCATCAGCAAAAAGACTACAAACTATAAATGCTTAAGGGGTTTGAGAAAAATGTGTACCTTCTAGCTGCTCGTGGGATGTAAAGTGGTAACAGCACTAACGAAAACTGAATGGAGCTGCTTTACACCGTAAAAACTGAGCTACCATATGATGCGACAGGGCACCTTTTCAGCCTATTAACTAAGACCACCAGAATCGGAAAGACAGAGGCAGGCAAATGTGCACTGCAGCAATATTGAAATAGCCAAGACATGGAAGCAAAAAAAGGTCCATAAACAGATGAATGGACAAAGACGAAGTGGTATACGTACCAAATGGAATAGAAGCCTCGGGAACAAAATGAACAATGCCATTTTCAGGACTACAGTTGAGCCTAGAAATAATCATATAACGTTAAGTAAGTCAAAAGGGTATGACAGGGGCTTCCCTGGTGGCGCGGTGGTTGAGAATCTGCCTGCTAATGCAGGGGACGCGGGTTCGAGCCCTGGTCTGGGAGGATCCCACGTGCCACGGAGCAACTGGGACCGTGAGCCACAACTGCTGAGCCTGCGCATCTGGAGCCTGTGCCACGCAACGGGAGGGGCCACGATACAGAGAGGCCCGCGCACCGCAATGAAGAGTGGCCCCCGCTTGCCGCAACTAGAGAAAGCCCTCGCACGAAACGAAGACCCAACACAGCTAAATAAATAGATAAATAAATAAATAAAGTAGCTATTAATTTTAAAAAAAGGGGATGACAAATATCCTATGATATCATTTATACATGTTATCCTAAGATTGCTACCAATGAACATATTTCCACAAAAAAAGACACTCACAGACTTATCAAATAAACTAATGGTTAGCCAAAATGAAAGGTGGGAGGATGGGTAAATTAGGACTATGGCACTAACATACATATAGTAATGTTTGTTAAATGTATATAAACATATAACATATAAACTATATAATTTATATAATCACAATACCTTTAAAATATACATTCTGTAATCACATACATGCTAACAGGATCCGAAGATGAACAGACATATGTATGAATCATGGAGCAGATTCTGTACAGCCAATCAAAACACTCTAATCAAATTTACTCCGATAAGAAATAGAAATTAAATTTAAAAAACAAACATATGTAAGGAGACATAAAGTTCTGGGGGCTTGTCCCAGCACATTCCACTCTAGTTTACAACCTCGGAACACTACCTCCTGGAAGACTCTGTTGCCCTAGTAGCAAGAGTTGAGAACGTAATAATGCTGCCGCCTTGTGGCTGTTTCCCACAACAGCAGCTTTAAACCCAGTGCTAATGGTTGCTTACGAGTCACAAGGACTGCAGGGCTCTAAATGACACCTGCCCTCAAAAAAGGCCCTGGGGTAGGGAATAGGCAAGAAAATTCAACACATGAGAAATTTTTCAAGAAGTCAATACGAAGAGAGAAGTTGTACTCACTCTTTAACAAAAAAAGGACAAGAAGAAAAAGGGGATGCCTAAAGCTCAGTATAAGGAATTATTAGCCACATGCCTATCCAACCTCCAAAAAGGTTTCAGCTCACACAGGTCAAATGGCCATCAACAAAAAGTCCACAAACTATAAATGCAGAAGGGGTTTTAGAGAACTCTGTACCTCCTAGCTCTGGTGGGATCTAAAGTGGTAACAGCACTAACAAAAACGGAATGGAGCTGCTTTACAAGGTAAAAACTGAGCTACCATATGATGCGACAGGGCACCTTTTGAGCCTATTAACTAAGACCACCAGAATCGGAAAGACAGAGGCAGGCAAATGTGCACTGCAGCAATATTGAAATAGCCAAGACATACAAGCAATAAAAAGGTCCATAAACAGATGAATGGACAAAGACCAAATGGTATACGTACCAAATGGAATAGTGGCCTCGCGAACAAAATGAACAATGCCGTTTTCAGGACTACAGTTGAGCCTAGAAATAATCATATAGGGTTAAGTAAGTCACAAGGGTATGACAAATATCCTATGATATCATTTATACATGTTATCCTAAGATTGCTACCAATGAACATATTTCCACAAAAAAAGACACTCACAGACTTATCAAATAAACTAATGGTTAGCCAAAATGAAAGGTGGGAGGTTGGGTAAATTAGGACTATGGCGTTTACATACATATACTAATGTATGTTAAATGTATATAAACATATAACAGATAAACTATATGAATTATATAATCACCAATACCTTTAAAATATACATTCTGTAATCACATACATGCTAACAGGATCCGAAGATGAACAGACATATGTATGAATCATTGAGCCGATTCTGTACAGCAGACAATCAAAACACTCTAATCAAGTTTACTCCGATAAGAAATAGAAATTAAATTTAAAAAACAAACATAAGTAAGGAGACATAAACTTCTCGGGGCTTCTCCCTGCACATTCCACTCTATTTTACAACCTCGGAACACTACCTAGAGGAAGACTGTGTTGCCCTAGTAACAAGAGTTGAGAACGTAATAATGCTGCCGCCTTGTGGCTGTTTCCCACAACAGCAGCTTTATACCCAGTGCCAATTGTTGCTTAATAGTCACAAGGACTGCAGGGCTCTAAATGACACCTGCCCTCAAAAAATGCCCTGCGGTAGGGAATAGGCAAGAAAATTCAAGACATGAGAAAATTTTCAAGAAGTCAATAAGAGGAGGGAAGTTGTACTCACGCTTTAAAAAAAAGGAAAAGTAAAAAAAGGACATGCCTAAAGCTCAGTATAAGGAATTATTAGCCATAGGCAAATTCAAGTTCAAAAAGGTTTCAGCTCACACCAGTCATGACCATCAGCAAAAAGTCTAGAAACTATAAATGCTGAAGGGGTTTTAGAGAACTGTGTACCTTCTAGCTGCTGGTGGGATGTAAAGTGGTAACAGCACTAACGCAAACTGAATCGAGCTGCTTTACAAGGTAAAAACTGAGCTACCATATGATGCGGCAGGGCACCTTTTGGGCCTATAACCTAAGACCACCAGAATCGGAAAGACAGAGGCAGGCAAATGTGCACTGCAGCCATATTGAAATAGCCAAGAAATGGAAGCAAAAAAAGATCCATAAACAGATGAATGGACAAAAAGAAGAGGTATATGGACAGCATGGAATAGTAGCCTCGGAAAAAAAATAAACAATGCCGTGTTCAGGACTACAGTTGAGCCTAGAAATAATCATATAAGGTTAAGTAAGTCAAAAAGGTATGACAAATATCCTCTGATATCATTTATACATGTTATCCTAAGATTGCTACCAATGAACATATTTCCACAAAAAAAGACACTCACAGACTTATCAAATAAACTAATTGTTAGCCAAAATGAAAGGTGGGAGGATGGGTAAATTAGGACTATGGGGTTAACATACATATAGTAATGTTTGTTAAATGTATATAAACAAAAAACATACAAACTATATAAATTATATAATCACAATACCTTTAAAATATACATTCTGTAATTCCATACATGCTAACATGATCCGAAGAGGAACAGACATATGTGTGAATCATTGCGTAGATTCTGTACAGCCAGACAATCAAAACACTCTAATCAAATTTACTCCGATAAGAAATAGAAATTAAATTTAAAAAACAAACATAAGTAAGGAGACATAAAGTTCTGGGGGCTTGTCCCAGCACATTCCACTCTAGTTTACAACCTCGGAACACTACCTCCAGGAAGACTCTGTTGCCCTAGTAACAAGAATTGAGAATGTAATAATGCTGCTGCCTTGTGGCTGTTTCCCACAACAGCAGCTTTAAACACACTGCTAATGGTTGCTTCATAGTCACAAGGATTGCAGGGCTCTAAATGACACCTGCCCTCAAGAAATGCCCTGGAGTGGGGAATAGGCAAGAAAATTCAACACATGAGAAATTTTTCAAGAAGTCAATATGAAGAGGGAAGTTGTACTCACTCTTTATCAAAAAAAGGAAAAGAAAAAAAAGGACATGCTTAAAGCTCAGTATAAGGAATTATTAGCCACATGCAAATTCAAATTCAAAAAGGTTTCAGCTCACACCAGTCATGACCATCAGCAAAAAGACTACAAACTATAAATGCTTAAGGGGTTTGAGAAAAATGTGTACCTTCTAGCTGCTCGTGGGATGTAAAGTGGTAACAGCACTAACGAAAACTGAATGGAGCTGCTTTACAACGTAAAAACTGAGCTACCATATGATGCGACAGGGCACCATTTCAGCCTATTAACTAAGACCACCAGAATCGGAAAGACAGAGGCAGGCAAATGTGCACTGCAGCAATATTGAAATAGCCAAGACATGGAAGCAAAAAAAGGTCCATAAACAGATGAATGGACAAAGACGAAGTGGTATACGTACCAAATGGAATAGAAGCCTCGGGAACAAAATGAACAATGCCATTTTCAGGACTACAGTTGAGCCTAGAAATAATCATATAACGTTAAGTAAGTCAAAAGGGTATGACAGGGGCTTCCCTGGTGGCGCGGTGGTTGAGAATCTGCCTGCTAATGCAGGGGACGCGGGTTCGAGCCCTGGTCTGGGAGGATCCCACGTGCCACGGAGCAACTGGGACCGTGAGCCACAACTGCTGAGCCTGCGCATCTGGAGCCTGTGCCACGCAACGGGAGGGGTCACGATACAGAGAGGCTCGCGCACCGCAATGAAGAGTGGCCCCCGCTTGCCGCAACTAGAGAAAGCCCTCGCACGAAACGAAGACCCAACACAGCTAAATAAATAGATAAATAAATAAATAAAGTAGCTATTAATTTTAAAAAAAGGGGATGACAAATATCCTATGATATCATTTATACATGTTATCCTAAGATTGCTACCAATGAACATATTTCCACAAAAAAAGACACTCACAGACTTATCAAATAAACTAATGGTTAGCCAAAATGAAAGGTGGGAGGATGGGTAAATTAGGACTATGGCGCTAACATACATATAGTAATGTTTGTTAAATGTATATAAACATATAACATATAAACTATATAATTTATATAATCACAATACCTTTAAAATATACATTCTGTAATCACATACATGCTAACAGGATCCGAAGATGAACAGACATATGTATGAATCATGGAGCAGATTCTGTACAGCCAATCAAAACACTCTAATCAAATTTACTCCGATAAGAAATAGAAATTAAATTTAAAAAACAAACATATGTAAGGAGACATAAAGTTCTGGGGGCTTGTCCCAGCACATTCCACTCTAGTTTACAACCTCGGAACACTACCTCCTGGAAGACTCTGTTGCCCTAGTAGCAAGAGTTGAGAACGTAATAATGCTGCCGCCTTGTGGCTGTTTCCCACAACAGCAGCTTTAAACCCAGTGCTAATGGTTGCTTACGAGTCACAAGGACTGCAGGGCTCTAAATGACACCTGCCCTCAAAAAAGGCCCTGGGGTAGGGAATAGGCAAGAAAATTCAACACATGAGAAATTTTTCAAGAAGTCAATACGAAGAGAGAAGTTGTACTCACTCTTTAACAAAAAAAGGACAAGAAGAAAAAGGGGATGCCTAAAGCTCAGTATAAGGAATTATTAGCCACATGCCTATCCAACCTCCAAAAAGGTTTCAGCTCACACAGGTCAAATGGCCATCAGCAAAAAGTCCACAAACTATAAATGCAGAAGGGGTTTTAGAGAACTCTGTACCTCCTAGCTCTGGTGGGATCTAAAGTGGTAACAGCACTAACAAAAACGGAATGGAGCTGCTTTACAAGGTAAAAACTGAGCTACCATATGATGCGACAGGGCACCTTTTGAGCCTATTAACTAAGACCACCAGAATCGGAAAGACAGAGGCAGGCAAATGTGCACTGCAGCAATATTGAAATAGCCAAGACATACAAGCAATAAAAAGGTCCATAAACAGATGAATGGACAAAGACCAAATGGTATACGTACCAAATGGAATAGTGGCCTCGCGAACAAAATGAACAATGCCGTTTTCAGGACTACAGTTGAGCCTAGAAATAATCATATAGGGTTAAGTAAGTCACAAGGGTATGACAAATATCCTATGATATCATTTATACATGTTATCCTAAGATTGCTACCAATGAACATATTTCCACAAAAAAAGACACTCACAGACTTATCAAATAAACTAATGGTTAGCCAAAATGAAAGGTGGGAGGTTGGGTAAATTAGGACTATGGCGTTTACATACATATACTAATGTATGTTAAATGTATATAAACATATAACAGATAAACTATATGAATTATATAATCACCAATACCTTTAAAATATACATTCTGTAATCACATACATGCTAACAGGATCCGAAGATGAACAGACATATGTATGAATCATTGAGCCGATTCTGTACAGCAGACAATCAAAACACTCTAATCAAGTTTACTCCGATAAGAAATAGAAATTAAATTTAAAAAACAAACATAAGTAAGGAGACATAAACTTCTCGGGGCTTCTCCCTGCACATTCCACTCTATTTTACAACCTCGGAACACTACCTCCAGGAAGACTCTGT
The DNA here is from genome assembly GCF_949987535.1 of Balaenoptera acutorostrata. NCBI lineage: Eukaryota > Metazoa > Chordata > Mammalia > Artiodactyla > Balaenopteridae > Balaenoptera > Balaenoptera acutorostrata. Next base: position 125,035,815 of record NC_080064.1, read on the forward strand.
TGCCCTAGTAACAAGAGTTGAGAACGTAATAATGCTGCCGCCTTGTGGCTGTTTCCCACAACAGCAGCTTTATACCCAGTGCCAATTGTTGCTTAATAGTCACAAGGACTGCAGGGCTCTAAATGACACCTGCCCTCAAAAAATGCCCTGCGGTAGGGAATAGGCAAGAAAATTCAAGACATGAGAAAATTTTCAAGAAGTCAATAAGAGGAGGGAAGTTGTACTCACGCTTTAAAAAAAAGGAAAAGTAAAAAAAGGACATGCCTAAAGCTCAGTATAAGGAATTATTAGCCATAGGCAAATTCAAGTTCAAAAAGGTTTCAGCTCACACCAGTCATGACCATCAGCAAAAAGTCTAGAAACTATAAATGCTGAAGGGGTTTTAGAGAACTGTGTACCTTCTAGCTGCTGGTGGGATGTAAAGTGGTAACAGCACTAACGCAAACTGAATCGAGCTGCTTTACAAGGTAAAAACTGAGCTACCATATGATGCGGCAGGGCACCTTTTGGGCCTATAACCTAAGACCACCAGAATCGGAAAGACAGAGGCAGGCAAATGTGCACTGCAGCCATATTGAAATAGCCAAGAAATGGAAGCAAAAAAAGATCCATAAACAGATGAATGGACAAAAAGAAGAGGTATATGGACAGCATGGAATAGTAGCCTCGGAAAAAAAATAAACAATGCCGTGTTCAGGACTACAGTTGAGCCTAGAAATAATCATATAAGGTTAAGTAAGTCAAAAAGGTATGACAAATATCCTCTGATATCATTTATACATGTTATCCTAAGATTGCTACCAATGAACATATTTCCACAAAAAAAGACACTCACAGACTTATCAAATAAACTAATTGTTAGCCAAAATGAAAGGTGGGAGGATGGGTAAATTAGGACTATGGGGTTAACATACATATAGTAATGTTTGTTAAATGTATATAAACAAAAAACATACAAACTATATAAATTATATAATCACAATACCTTTAAAATATACATTCTGTAATTCCATACATGCTAACATGATCCGAAGAGGAACAGACATATGTGTGAATCATTGCGTAGATTCTGTACAGCCAGACAATCAAAACACTCTAATCAAATTTACTCCGATAAGAAATAGAAATTAAATTTAAAAAACAAACATAAGTAAGGAGACATAAAGTTCTGGGGGCTTGTCCCAGCACATTCCACTCTAGTTTACAACCTCGGAACACTACCTCCAGGAAGACTCTGTTGCCCTAGTAACAAGAATTGAGAATGTAATAATGCTGCTGCCTTGTGGCTGTTTCCCACAACAGCAGCTTTAAACACACTGCTAATGGTTGCTTCATAGTCACAAGGATTGCAGGGCTCTAAATGACACCTGCCCTCAAGAAATGCCCTGGAGTGGGGAATAGGCAAGAAAATTCAACACATGAGAAATTTTTCAAGAAGTCAATATGAAGAGGGAAGTTGTACTCACTCTTTATCAAAAAAAGGAAAAGAAAAAAAAGGACATGCTTAAAGCTCAGTATAAGGAATTATTAGCCACATGCAAATTCAAATTCAAAAAGGTTTCAGCTCACACCAGTCATGACCATCAGCAAAAAGACTACAAACTATAAATGCTTAAGGGGTTTGAGAAAAATGTGTACCTTCTAGCTGCTCGTGGGATGTAAAGTGGTAACAGCACTAACGAAAACTGAATGGAGCTGCTTTACAACGTAAAAACTGAGCTACCATATGATGCGACAGGGCACCATTTCAGCCTATTAACTAAGACCACCAGAATCGGAAAGACAGAGGCAGGCAAATGTGCACTGCAGCAATATTGAAATAGCCAAGACATGGAAGCAAAAAAAGGTCCATAAACAGATGAATGGACAAAGACGAAGTGGTATACGTACCAAATGGAATAGAAGCCTCGGGAACAAAATGAACAATGCCATTTTCAGGACTACAGTTGAGCCTAGAAATAATCATATAACGTTAAGTAAGTCAAAAGGGTATGACAGGGGCTTCCCTGGTGGCGCGGTGGTTGAGAATCTGCCTGCTAATGCAGGGGACGCGGGTTCGAGCCCTGGTCTGGGAGGATCCCACGTGCCACGGAGCAACTGGGACCGTGAGCCACAACTGCTGAGCCTGCGCATCTGGAGCCTGTGCCACGCAACGGGAGGGGTCACGATACAGAGAGGCTCGCGCACCGCAATGAAGAGTGGCCCCCGCTTGCCGCAACTAGAGAAAGCCCTCGCACGAAATGAAGACCCAACACAGCTAAATAAATAGATAAATAAATAAATAAAGTAGCTATTAATTTTAAAAAAAGGGGATGACAAATATCCTATGATATCATTTATACATGTTATCCTAAGATTGCTACCAATGAACATATTTCCACAAAAAAAGACACTCACAGACTTATCAAATAAACTAATGGTTAGCCAAAATGAAAGGTGGGAGGATGGGTAAATTAGGACTATGGCGCTAACATACATATAGTAATGTTTGTTAAATGTATATAAACATATAACATATAAACTATATAATTTATATAATCACAATACCTTTAAAATATACATTCTGTAATCACATACATGCTAACAGGATCCGAAGATGAACAGACATATGTATGAATCATGGAGCAGATTCTGTACAGCCAATCAAAACACTCTAATCAAATTTACTCCGATAAGAAATAGAAATTAAATTTAAAAAACAAACATATGTAAGGAGACATAAAGTTCTGGGGGCTTGTCCCAGCACATTCCACTCTAGTTTACAACCTCGGAACACTACCTCCTGGAAGACTCTGTTGCCCTAGTAGCAAGAGTTGAGAACGTAATAATGCTGCCGCCTTGTGGCTGTTTCCCACAACAGCAGCTTTAAACCCAGTGCTAATGGTTGCTTACGAGTCACAAGGACTGCAGGGCTCTAAATGACACCTGCCCTCAAAAAAGGCCCTGGGGTAGGGAATAGGCAAGAAAATTCAACACATGAAAAATTTTTCAAGAAGTCAATACGAAGAGAGAAGTTGTACTCACTCTTTAACAAAAAAAGGACAAGAAGAAAAAGGGGATGCCTAAAGCTCAGTATAAGGAATTATTAGCCACATGCCTATCCAACCTCCAAAAAGGTTTCAGCTCACACAGGTCAAATGGCCATCAGCAAAAAGTTCACAAACTATAAATGCAGAAGGGGTTTTAGAGAACTCTGTACCTCCTAGCTCTGGTGGGATCTAAAGTGGTAACAGCACTAACAAAAACGGAATGGAGCTGCTTTACAAGGTAAAAACTGAGCTACCATATGATGCGACAGGGCACCTTTTGAGCCTATTAACTAAGACCACCAGAATCGGAAAGACAGAGGCAGGCAAATGTGCACTGCAGCAATATTGAAATAGCCAAGACATACAAGCAATAAAAAGGTCCATAAACAGATGAATGGACAAAGACCAAATGGTATACGTACCAAATGGAATAGTGGCCTCGCGAACAAAATGAACAATGCCGTTTTCAGGACTACAGTTGAGCCTAGAAATAATCATATAGGGTTAAGTAAGTCACAAGGGTATGACAAATATCCTATGATATCATTTATACATGTTATCCTAAGATTGCTACCAATGAACATATTTCCACAAAAAAAGACACTCACAGACTTATCAAATAAACTAATGGTTAGCCAAAATGAAAGGTGGGAGGTTGGGTAAATTAGGACTATGGCGTTTACATACATATACTAATGTATGTTAAATGTATATAAACATATAACAGATAAACTATATGAATTATATAATCACCAATACCTTTAAAATATACATTCTGTAATCACATACATGCTAACAGGATCCGAAGATGAACAGACATATGTATGAATCATTGAGCCGATTCTGTACAGCAGACAATCAAAACACTCTAATCAAGTTTACTCCGATAAGAAATAGAAATTAAATTTAAAAAAAAAACATAAGTAAGGAGACATAAACTTCTCGGGGCTTCTCCCTGCACATTCCACTCTATTTTACAACCTCGGAACACTACCTCCAGGAAGACTCTGTTGCCCTAGTAACAAGAGTTGAGAACGTAATAATGCTGCCGCCTTGTGGCTGTTTCCCACAACAGCAGCTTTATACCCAGTGCCAATTGTTGCTTAATAGTCACAAGGACTGCAGGGCTCTAAATGACACCTGCCCTCAAAAAATGCCCTGCGGTAGGGAATAGGCAAGAAAATTCAAGACATGAGAAAATTTTCAAGAAGTCAATAAGAGGAGGGAAGTTGTACTCACGCTTTAAAAAAAAGGAAAAGTAAAAAAAGGACATGCCTAAAGCTCAGTATAAGGAATTATTAGCCATAGGCAAATTCAAATTCAAAAAGGTTTCAGCTCACACCAGTCATGACCATCAGCAAAAAGTCTACAAACTATAAATGCTGAAGGGGTTTTAGAGAACTGTGTACCTTCTAGCTGCTGGTGGGATGTAAAGTGGTAACAGCACTAACGCAAACTGAATCGAGCTGCTTTACAAGGTAAAAACTGAGCTACCATATGATGCGGCAGGGCACCTTTTGGGCCTATAACCTAAGACCACCAGAATCGGAAAGACAGAGGCAGGCAAATGTGCACTGCAGCCATATTGAAATAGCCAAGAAATGGAAGCAAAAAAAGATCCATAAACAGATGAATGGACAAAAAGAAGAGGTATATGGACAGCATGGAATAGTAGCCTCGGAAAAAAAATAAACAATGCCGTGTTCAGGACTACAGTTGAGCCTAGAAATAATCATATAAGGTTAAGTAAGTCAAAAAGGTATGACAAATATCCTCTGATATCATTTATACATGTTATCCTAAGATTGCTACCAATGAACATATTTCCACAAAAAAAGACACTCACAGACTTATCAAATAAACTAATTGTTAGCCAAAATGAAAGGTGGGAGGATGGGTAAATTAGGACTATGGGGTTAACATACATATAGTAATGTTTGTTAAATGTATATAAACAAAAAACATACAAACTATATAAATTATATAATCACAATACCTTTAAAATATACATTCTGTAATTCCATACATGCTAACATGATCCGAAGAGGAACAGACATATGTGTGAATCATTGCGTAGATTCTGTACAGCCAGACAATCAAAACACTCTAATCAAATTTACTCCGATAAGAAATAGAAATTAAATTTAAAAAACAAACATAAGTAAGGAGACATAAAGTTCTGGGGGCTTGTCCCAGCACATTCCACTCTAGTTTACAACCTCGGAACACTACCTCCAGGAAGACTCTGTTGCCCTAGTAACAAGAATTGAGAATGTAATAATGCTGCTGCCTTGTGGCTGTTTCCCACAACAGCAGCTTTAAACACACTGCTAATGGTTGCTTCATAGTCACAAGGATTGCAGGGCTCTAAATGACACCTGCCCTCAAGAAATGCCCTGGAGTGGGGAATAGGCAAGAAAATTCAACACATGAGAAATTTTTCAAGAAGTCAATATGAAGAGGGAAGTTGTACTCACTCTTTATCAAAAAAAGGAAAAGAAAAAAAAGGAAATGCTTAAAGCTCAGTATAAGGAATTATTAGCCACATGCAAATTCAAATTCAAAAAGGTTTCAGCTCACACCAGTCATGACCATCAGCAAAAAGACTACAAACTATAAATGCTTAAGGGGTTTGAGAAAAATGTGTACCTTCTAGCTGCTCGTGGGATGTAAAGTGGTAACAGCACTAACGAAAACTGAATGGAGCTGCTTTACACCGTAAAAACTGAGCTACCATATGATGCGACAGGGCACCTTTTCAGCCTATTAACTAAGACCACCAGAATCGGAAAGACAGAGGCAGGCAAATGTGCACTGCAGCAATATTGAAATAGCCAAGACATGGAAGCAAAAAAAGGTCCATAAACAGATGAATGGACAAAGACGAAGTGGTATACGTACCAAATGGAATAGAAGCCTCGGGAACAAAATGAACAATGCCATTTTCAGGACTACAGTTGAGCCTAGAAATAATCATATAACGTTAAGTAAGTCAAAAGGGTATGACAGGGGCTTCCCTGGTGGCGCGGTGGTTGAGAATCTGCCTGCTAATGCAGGGGACGCAGGTTCGAGCCCTGGTCTGGGAGGATCCCACGTGCCACGGAGCAACTGGGACCGTGAGCCACAACTGCTGAGCCTGCGCATCTGGAGCCTGTGCCACGCAACGGGAGGGGCCACGATACAGAGAGGCCCGCGCACCGCAATGAAGAGTGGCCCCCGCTTGCCGCAACTAGAGAAAGCCCTCGCACGAAACGAAGACCCAACACAGCTAAATAAATAGATAAATAAATAAATAAAGTAGCTATTAATTTTAAAAAAAGGGGATGACAAATATCCTATGATATCATTTATACATGTTATCCTAAGATTGCTACCAATGAACATATTTCCACAAAAAAAGACACTCACAGACTTATCAAATAAACTAATGGTTAGCCAAAATGAAAGGTGGGAGGATGGGTAAATTAGGACTATGGCACTAACATACATATAGTAATGTTTGTTAAATGTATATAAACATATAACATATAAACTATATAATTTATATAATCACAATACCTTTAAAATATACATTCTGTAATCACATACATGCTAACAGGATCCGAAGATGAACAGACATATGTATGAATCATGGAGCAGATTCTGTACAGCCAATCAAAACACTCTAATCAAATTTACTCCGATAAGAAATAGAAATTAAATTTAAAAAACAAACATATGTAAGGAGACATAAAGTTCTGGGGGCTTGTCCCAGCACATTCCACTCTAGTTTACAACCTCGGAACACTACCTCCTGGAAGACTCTGTTGCCCTAGTAGCAAGAGTTGAGAACGTAATAATGCTGCCGCCTTGTGGCTGTTTCCCACAACAGCAGCTTTAAACCCAGTGCTAATGGTTGCTTACGAGTCACAAGGACTGCAGGGCTCTAAATGACACCTGCCCTCAAAAAAGGCCCTGGGGTAGGGAATAGGCAAGAAAATTCAACACATGAGAAATTTTTCAAGAAGTCAATACGAAGAGAGAAGTTGTACTCACTCTTTAACAAAAAAAGGACAAGAAGAAAAAGGGGATGCCTAAAGCTCAGTATAAGGAATTATTAGCCACATGCCTATCCAACCTCCAAAAAGGTTTCAGCTCACACAGGTCAAATGGCCATCAACAAAAAGTCCACAAACTATAAATGCAGAAGGGGTTTTAGAGAACTCTGTACCTCCTAGCTCTGGTGGGATCTAAAGTGGTAACAGCACTAACAAAAACGGAATGGAGCTGCTTTACAAGGTAAAAACTGAGCTACCATATGATGCGACAGGGCACCTTTTGAGCCTATTAACTAAGACCACCAGAATCGGAAAGACAGAGGCAGGCAAATGTGCACTGCAGCAATATTGAAATAGCCAAGACATACAAGCAATAAAAAGGTCCATAAACAGATGAATGGACAAAGACCAAATGGTATACGTACCAAATGGAATAGTGGCCTCGCGAACAAAATGAACAATGCCGTTTTCAGGACTACAGTTGAGCCTAGAAATAATCATATAGGGTTAAGTAAGTCACAAGGGTATGACAAATATCCTATGATATCATTTATACATGTTATCCTAAGATTGCTACCAATGAACATATTTCCACAAAAAAAGACACTCACAGACTTATCAAATAAACTAATGGTTAGCCAAAATGAAAGGTGGGAGGTTGGGTAAATTAGGACTATGGCGTTTACATACATATACTAATGTATGTTAAATGTATATAAACATATAACAGATAAACTATATGAATTATATAATCACCAATACCTTTAAAATATACATTCTGTAATCACATACATGCTAACAGGATCCGAAGATGAACAGACATATGTATGAATCATTGAGCCGATTCTGTACAGCAGACAATCAAAACACTCTAATCAAGTTTACTCCGATAAGAAATAGAAATTAAATTTAAAAAACAAACATAAGTAAGGAGACATAAACTTCTCGGGGCTTCTCCCTGCACATTCCACTCTATTTTACAACCTCGGAACACTACCTAGAGGAAGACTGTGTTGCCCTAGTAACAAGAGTTGAGAACGTAATAATGCTGCCGCCTTGTGGCTGTTTCCCACAACAGCAGCTTTATACCCAGTGCCAATTGTTGCTTAATAGTCACAAGGACTGCAGGGCTCTAAATGACACCTGCCCTCAAAAAATGCCCTGCGGTAGGGAATAGGCAAGAAAATTCAAGACATGAGAAAATTTTCAAGAAGTCAATAAGAGGAGGGAAGTTGTACTCACTCTTTAAAAAAAAGGAAAAGAAAAAAAAGGACATGCCTAAACCTCAGTATAAGGAATTATAAGCCACAGGCAAATTCAAATTCAAAAAGGTTTCAGCTCACACCAGTCATGACCACCAGCAAAAAGTTTACAAACTATAAATGCTGAAGGGGTTTTAGAGAACTGTGTACCTTCTAGCTGCTGGTGGGATGTAAAGAGGTAACAGCACTAACGCAAACTTAATCGAGCTGCTTTACAAGGTAAAAACTGAGCTACCATATGATGCGGCAGGGCACCTTTTGGGCCTATAACCTAAGACCACCAGAATCGGAAAGACAGAGGCAGGCAAATGTGCACTGCAGCCATATTGAAATAGCCAAGAAATGGAAGCAAAAAAAGATCCATAAACAGATGAATGGACAAAAAGAAGAGGTATATGGACAGCATGGAATAGTAGCCTCGGAAAAAAAATAAACAATGCCGTGTTCAGGACTACAGTTGAGCCTAGAAATAATCATATAAGGTTAAGTAAGTCAAAAAGGTATGACAAATATCCTCTGATATCATTTATACATGTTATCCTAAGATTGCTACCAATGAACATATTTCCACAAAAAAAGACACTCACAGACTTATCAAATAAACTAATTGTTAGCCAAAATGAAAGGTGGGAGGATGGGTAAATTAGGACTATGGGGTTAACATACATATAGTAATGTTTGTTAAATGTATATAAACAAAAAACATACAAACTATATAAATTATATAATCACAATACCTTTAAAATATACATTCTGTAATTCCATACATGCTAACATGATCCGAAGAGGAACAGACATATGTGTGAATCATTGCGTAGATTCTGTACAGCCAGACAATCAAAACACTCTAATCAAATTTACTCCGATAAGAAATAGAAATTAAATTTAAAAAACAAACATAAGTAAGGAGACATAAAGTTCTGGGGGCTTGTCCCAGCACATTCCACTCTAGTTTACAACCTCGGAACACTACCTCCAGGAAGACTCTGTTGCCCTAGTAACAAGAATTGAGAATGTAATAATGCTGCTGCCTTGTGGCTGTTTCCCACAACAGCAGCTTTAAACACACTGCTAATGGTTGCTTCATAGTCACAAGGATTGCAGGGCTCTAAATGACACCTGCCCTCAAGAAATGCCCTGGAGTGGGGAATAGGCAAGAAAATTCAACACATGAGAAATTTTTCAAGAAGTCAATATGAAGAGGGAAGTTGTACTCACTCTTTATCAAAAAAAGGAAAAGAAAAAAAAGGAAATGCTTAAAGCTCAGTATAAGGAATTATTAGCCACATGCAAATTCAAATTCAAAAAGGTTTCAGCTCACACCAGTCATGACCATCAGCAAAAAGACTACAAACTATAAATGCTTAAGGGGTTTGAGAAAAATGTGTACCTTCTAGCTGCTCGTGGGATGTAAAGTGGTAACAGCACTAACGAAAACTGAATGGAGCTGCTTTACACCGTAAAAACTGAGCTACCATATGATGCGACAGGGCACCTTTTCAGCCTATTAACTAAGACCACCAGAATCGGAAAGACAGAGGCAGGCAAATGTGCACTGCAGCAATATTGAAATAGCCAAGACATGGAAGCAAAAAAAGGTCCATAAACAGATGAATGGACAAAGACGAAGTGGTATACGTACCAAATGGAATAGAAGCCTCGGGAACAAAATGAACAATGCCATTTTCAGGACTACAGTTGAGCCTAGAAATAATCATATAACGTTAAGTAAGTCAAAAGGGTATGACAGGGGCTTCCCTGGTGGCGCGGTGGTTGAGAATCTGCCTGCTAATGCAGGGGACGCGGGTTCGAGCCCTGGTCTGGGAGGATCCCACGTGCCACGGAGCAACTGGGACCGTGAGCCACAACTGCTGAGCCTGCGCATCTGGAGCCTGTGCCACGCAACGGGAGGGGCCACGATACAGAGAGGCCCGCGCACCGCAATGAAGAGTGGCCCCCGCTTGCCGCAACTAGAGAAAGCCCTCGCACGAAACGAAGACCCAACACAGCTAAATAAATAGATAAATAAATAAATAAAGTAGCTATTAATTTTAAAAAAAGGGGATGACAAATATCCTATGATATCATTTATACATGTTATCCTAAGATTGCTACCAATGAACATATTTCCACAAAAAAAGACACTCACAGACTTATCAAATAAACTAATGGTTAGCCAAAATGAAAGGTGGGAGGATGGGTAAATTAGGACTATGGCACTAACATACATATAGTAATGTTTGTTAAATGTATATAAACATATAACATATAAACTATATAAATTATATAATCACAATACCTTTAAAATATACATTCTGTAATCACATACATGCTAACAGGATCCGAAGATGAACAGACATATGTATGAATCATGGAGCAGATTCTGTACAGCCAATCAAAACACTCTAATCAAATTTACTCCGATAAGAAATAGAAATTAAATTTAAAAAACAAACATAAGTAAGGAGACATAAAGTTCTGGGGGCTTGTCCCAGCACATTCCACTCTAGTTTACAACCTCGGAACACTACCTCCTGGAAGACTCTGTTGCCCTAGTAGCAAGAGTTGAGAACGTAATAATGCTGCCGCCTTGTGGCTGTTTCCCACAACAGCAGCTTTAAACCCAGTGCTAATGGTTGCTTACGAGTCACAAGGACTGCAGGGCTCTAAATGACACCTGCCCTCAAAAAAGGCCCTGGGGTAGGGAATAGGCAAGAAAATTCAACACATGAGAAATTTTTCAAGAAGTCAATACGAAGAGAGAAGTTGTACTCACTCTTTAACAAAAAAAGGACAAGAAGAAAAAGGGGATGCCTAAAGCTCAGTATAAGGAATTATTAGCCACATGCCTATCCAACCTCCAAAAAGGTTTCAGCTCACACAGGTCAAATGGCCATCAACAAAAAGTCCACAAACTATAAATGCAGAAGGGGTTTTAGAGAACTCTGTACCTCCTAGCTCTGGTGGGATCTAAAGTGGTAACAGCACTAACAAAAACGGAATGGAGCTGCTTTACAAGGTAAAAACTGAGCTACCATATGATGCGACAGGGCACCTTTTGAGCCTATTAACTAAGACCACCAGAATCGGAAAGACAGAGGCAGGCAAATGTGCACTGCAGCAATATTGAAATAGCCAAGACATACAAGCAATAAAAAGGTCCATAAACAGATGAATGGACAAAGACCAAATGGTATACGTACCAAATGGAATAGTGGCCTCGCGAACAAAATGAACAATGCCGTTTTCAGGACTACAGTTGAGCCTAGAAATAATCATATAGGGTTAAGTAAGTCACAAGGGTATGACAAATATCCTATGATATCATTTATACATGTTATCCTAAGATTGCTACCAATGAACATATTTCCACAAAAAAAGACACTCACAGACTTATCAAATAAACTAATGGTTAGCCAAAATGAAAGGTGGGAGGATGGGTAAATTAGGACTATGGCGTTTACATACATATACTAATGTATGTTAAATGTATATAAACATATAACAGATAAACTATATGAATTATATAATCACCAATACCTTTAAAATATATATTGTGTAATCACATACATGCTAACAGGATCCGAAGATGAACAGACATATGTATGAATCATTGAGCAGATTCTGTACAGCCAGACAATCAAAACACTCTAATCAAATTTACTCCGATAAGAAATAGAAATTAAATTTAAAAAACAAACATAAGTAAGGAGACATAAAGTTCTGGGGGCTTGTCCCAGCACATTCCACTCTAGTTTACAACCTCGGAACACTACCTCCAGGAAGACTCTGTTGCCCTAGTAACAAGAGTTGAGAACGTAATAATGCTGCCGCCTTGTGGCTGTTTCCCACAACAGCAGCTTTATACCCAGTGCCAATTGTTGCTTAATAGTCACAAGGACTGCAGGGCTCTAAATGACACCTGCCCTCAAAAAATGCCCTGCGGTAGGGAATAGGCAAGAAAATTCAAGACATGAGAAAATTTTCAAGAAGTCAATAAGAGGAGGGAAGTTGTACTCACGCTTTAAAAAAAAGGAAAAGTAAAAAAAGGACATGCCTAAAGCTCAGTATAAGGAATTATTAGCCATAGGCAAATTCAAATTCAAAAAGGTTTCAGCTCACACCAGTCATGACCATCAGCAAAAAGTCTACAAACTATAAATGCTGAAGGGGTTTTAGAGAACTGTGTACCTTCTAGCTGCTGGTGGGATGTAAAGTGGTAACAGCACTAACGCAAACTGAATCGAGCTGCTTTACAAGGTAAAAACTGAGCTACCATATGATGCGGCAGGGCACCTTTTGGGCCTATAACCTAAGACCACCAGAATCGGAAAGACAGAGGCAGGCAAATGTGCACTGCAGCCATATTGAAATAGCCAAGAAATGGAAGCAAAAAAAGATCCATAAACAGATGAATGGACAAAAAGAAGAGGTATATGGACAGCATGGAATAGTAGCCTCGGAAAAAAAATAAACAATGCCGTGTTCAGGACTACAGTTGAGCCTAGAAATAATCATATAAGGTTAAGTAAGTCAAAAAGGTATGACAAATATCCTCTGATATCATTTATACATGTTATCCTAAGATTGCTACCAATGAACATATTTCCACAAAAAAAGACACTCACAGACTTATCAAATAAACTAATTGTTAGCCAAAATGAAAGGTGGGAGGATGGGTAAATTAGGACTATGGGGTTAACATACATATAGTAATGTTTGTTAAATGTATATAAACAAAAAACATACAAACTATATAAATTATATAATCACAATACCTTTAAAATATACATTCTGTAATTCCATACATGCTAACATGATCCGAAGAGGAACAGACATATGTGTGAATCATTGCGTAGATTCTGTACAGCCAGACAATCAAAACACTCTAATCAAATTTACTCCGATAAGAAATAGAAATTAAATTTAAAAAACAAACATAAGTAAGGAGACATAAAGTTCTGGGGGCTTGTCCCAGCACATTCCACTCTAGTTTACAACCTCGGAACACTACCTCCAGGAAGACTCTGTTGCCCTAGTAACAAGAATTGAGAATGTAATAATGCTGCTGCCTTGTGGCTGTTTCCCACAACAGCAGCTTTAAACACACTGCTAATGGTTGCTTCATAGTCACAAGGATTGCAGGGCTCTAAATGACACCTGCCCTCAAGAAATGCCCTGGAGTGGGGAATAGGCAAGAAAATTCAACACATGAGAAATTTTTCAAGAAGTCAATATGAAGAGGGAAGTTGTACTCACTCTTTATCAAAAAAAGGAAAAGAAAAAAAAGGACATGCTTAAAGCTCAGTATAAGGAATTATTAGCCACATGCAAATTCAAATTCAAAAAGGTTTCAGCTCACACCAGTCATGACCATCAGCAAAAAGACTACAAACTATAAATGCTTAAGGGGTTTGAGAAAAATGTGTACGTTCTAGCTGCTCGTGGGATGTAAAGTGGTAACAGCACTAACGAAAACTGAATGGAGCTGCTTTACAACGTAAAAACTGAGCTACCATATGATGCGACAGGGCACCATTTCAGCCTATTAACTAAGACCACCAGAATCGGAAAGACAGAGGCAGGCAAATGTGCACTGCAGCAATATTGAAATAGCCAAGACATGGAAGCAAAAAAAGGTCCATAAACAGATGAATGGACAAAGACGAAGTGGTATACGTACCAAATGGAATAGAAGCCTCGGGAACAAAATGAACAATGCCATTTTCAGGACTACAGTTGAGCCTAGAAATAATCATATAACGTTAAGTAAGTCAAAAGGGTATGACAGGGGCTTCCCTGGTGGCGCGGTGGTTGAGAATCTGCCTGCTAATGCAGGGGACGCGGGTTCGAGCCCTGGTCTGGGAGGATCCCACGTGCCACGGAGCAACTGGGACCGTGAGCCACAACTGCTGAGCCTGCGCATCTGGAGCCTGTGCCACACAACGGGAGGGGTCACGATACAGAGAGGCTCGCGCACCGCAATGAAGAGTGGCCCCCGCTTGCCGCAACTAGAGAAAGCCCTCGCACGAAACGAAGACCCAACACAGCTAAATAAATAGATAAATAAATAAATAAAGTAGCTATTAATTTTAAAAAAAGGGGATGACAAATATCCTATGATATCATTTATACATGTTATCCTAAGATTGCTACCAATGAACATATTTCCACAAAAAAAGACACTCACAGACTTATCAAATAAACTAATGGTTAGCCAAAATGAAAGGTGGGAGGATGGGTAAATTAGGACTATGGCGCTAACATACATATAGTAATGTTTGTTAAATGTATATAAACATATAACATATAAACTATATAATTTATATAATCACAATACCTTTAAAATATACATTCTGTAATCACATACATGCTAACAGGATCCGAAGATGAACAGACATATGTATGAATCATGGAGCAGATTCTGTACAGCCAATCAAAACACTCTAATCAAATTTACTCCGATAAGAAATAGAAATTAAATTTAAAAAACAAACATATGTAAGGAGACATAAAGTTCTGGGGGCTTGTCCCAGCACATTCCACTCTAGTTTACAACCTCGGAACACTACCTCCTGGAAGACTCTGTTGCCCTAGTAGCAAGAGTTGAGAACGTAATAATGCTGCCGCCTTGTGGCTGTTTCCCACAACAGCAGCTTTAAACCCAGTGCTAATGGTTGCTTACGAGTCACAAGGACTGCAGGGCTCTAAATGACACCTGCCCTCAAAAAAGGCCCTGGGGTAGGGAATAGGCAAGAAAATTCAACACATGAGAAATTTTTCAAGAAGTCAATACGAAGAGAGAAGTTGTACTCACTCTTTAACAAAAAAAGGACAAGAAGAAAAAGGGGATGCCTAAAGCTCAGTATAAGGAATTATTAGCCACATGCCTATCCAACCTCCAAAAAGGTTTCAGCTCACACAGGTCAAATGGCCATCAGCAAAAAGTCCACAAACTATAAATGCAGAAGGGGTTTTAGAGAACTCTGTACCTCCTAGCTCTGGTGGGATCTAAAGTGGTAACAGCACTAACAAAAACGGAATGGAGCTGCTTTACAAGGTAAAAACTGAGCTACCATATGATGCGACAGGGCACCTTTTGAGCCTATTAACTAAGACCACCAGAATCGGAAAGACAGAGGCAGGCAAATGTGCACTGCAGCAATATTGAAATAGCCAAGACATACAAGCAATAAAAAGGTCCATAAACAGATGAATGGACAAAGACCAAATGGTATACGTACCAAATGGAATAGTGGCCTCGCGAACAAAATGAACAATGCCGTTTTCAGGACTACAGTTGAGCCTAGAAATAATCATATAGGGTTAAGTAAGTCACAAGGGTATGACAAATATCCTATGATATCATTTATACATGTTATCCTAAGATTGCTACCAATGAACATATTTCCACAAAAAAAGACACTCACAGACTTATCAAATAAACTAATGGTTAGCCAAAATGAAAGGTGGGAGGTTGGGTAAATTAGGACTATGGCGTTTACATACATATACTAATGTATGTTAAATGTATATAAACATATAACAGATAAACTATATGAATTATATAATCACCAATACCTTTAAAATATACATTCTGTAATCACATACATGCTAACAGGATCCGAAGATGAACAGACATATGTATGAATCATTGAGCCGATTCTGTACAGCAGACAATCAAAACACTCTAATCAAGTTTACTCCGATAAGAAATAGAAATTAAATTTAAAAAACAAACATAAGTAAGGAGACATAAACTTCTCGGGGCTTCTCCCTGCACATTCCACTCTATTTTACAACCTCGGAACACTACCTCCAGGAAGACTCTGTTGCCCTAGTAACAAGAGTTGAGAACGTAATAATGCTGCCGCCTTGTGGCTGTTTCCCACAACAGCAGCTTTATACCCAGTGCCAATTGTTGCTTAATAGTCACAAGGACTGCAGGGCTCTAAATGACACCTGCCCTCAAAAAATGCCCTGCGGTAGGGAATAGGCAAGAAAATTCAAGACATGAGAAAATTTTCAAGAAGTCAATAAGAGGAGGGAAGTTGTACTCACGCTTTAAAAAAAAGGAAAAGTAAAAAAAGGACATGCCTAAAGCTCAGTATAAGGAATTATTAGCCATAGGCAAATTCAAATTCAAAAAGGTTTCAGCTCACACCAGTCATGACCATCAGCAAAAAGTCTACAAACTATAAATGCTGAAGGGGTTTTAGAGAACTGTGTACCTTCTAGCTGCTGGTGGGATGTAAAGTGGTAACAGCACTAACGCAAACTGAATCGAGCTGCTTTACAAGGTAAAAACTGAGCTACCATATGATGCGGCAGGGCACCTTTTGGGCCTATAACCTAAGACCACCAGAATCGGAAAGACAGAGGCAGGCAAATGTGCACTGCAGCCATATTGAAATAGCCAAGAAATGGAAGCAAAAAAAGATCCATAAACAGATGAATGGACAAAAAGAAGAGGTATATGGACAGCATGGAATAGTAGCCTCGGAAAAAAAATAAACAATGCCGTGTTCAGGACTACAGTTGAGCCTAGAAATAATCATATAAGGTTAAGTAAGTCAAAAAGGTATGACAAATATCCTCTGATATCATTTATACATGTTATCCTAAGATTGCTACCAATGAACATATTTCCACAAAAAAAGACACTCACAGACTTATCAAATAAACTAATTGTTAGCCAAAATGAAAGGTGGGAGGATGGGTAAATTAGGACTATGGGGTTAACATACATATAGTAATGTTTGTTAAATGTATATAAACAAAAAACATACAAACTATATAAATTATATAATCACAATACCTTTAAAATATACATTCTGTAATTCCATACATGCTAACATGATCCGAAGAGGAACAGACATATGTGTGAATCATTGCGTAGATTCTGTACAGCCAGACAATCAAAACACTCTAATCAAATTTACTCCGATAAGAAATAGAAATTAAATTTAAAAAACAAACATAAGTAAGGAGACATAAAGTTCTGGGGGCTTGTCCCAGCACATTCCACTCTAGTTTACAACCTCGGAACACTACCTCCAGGAAGACTCTGTTGCCCTAGTAACAAGAATTGAGAATGTAATAATGCTGCTGCCTTGTGGCTGTTTCCCACAACAGCAGCTTTAAACACACTGCTAATGGTTGCTTCATAGTCACAAGGATTGCAGGGCTCTAAATGACACCTGCCCTCAAGAAATGCCCTGGAGTGGGGAATAGGCAAGAAAATTCAACACATGAGAAATTTTTCAAGAAGTCAATATGAAGAGGGAAGTTGTACTCACTCTTTATCAAAAAAAGGAAAAGAAAAAAAAGGACATGCTTAAAGCTCAGTATAAGGAATTATTAGCCACATGCAAATTCAAATTCAAAAAGGTTTCAGCTCACACCAGTCATGACCATCAGCAAAAAGACTACAAACTATAAATGCTTAAGGGGTTTGAGAAAAATGTGTACCTTCTAGCTGCTCGTGGGATGTAAAGTGGTAACAGCACTAACGAAAACTGAATGGAGCTGCTTTACAACGTAAAAACTGAGCTACCATATGATGCGACAGGGCACCATTTCAGCCTATTAACTAAGACCACCAGAATCGGAAAGACAGAGGCAGGCAAATGTGCACTGCAGCAATATTGAAATAGCCAAGACATGGAAGCAAAAAAAGGTCCATAAACAGATGAATGGACAAAGACGAAGTGGTATACGTACCAAATGGAATAGAAGCCTCGGGAACAAAATGAACAATGCCATTTTCAGGACTACAGTTGAGCCTAGAAATAATCATATAACGTTAAGTAAGTCAAAAGGGTATGACAGGGGCTTCCCTGGTGGCGCGGTGGTTGAGAATCTGCCTGCTAATGCAGGGGACGCGGGTTCGAGCCCTGGTCTGGGAGGATCCCACGTGCCACGGAGCAACTGGGACCGTGAGCCACAACTGCTGAGCCTGCGCATCTGGAGCCTGTGCCACGCAACGGGAGGGGTCACGATACAGAGAGGCTCGCGCACCGCAATGAAGAGTGGCCCCCGCTTGCCGCAACTAGAGAAAGCCCTCGCACGAAACGAAGACCCAACACAGCTAAATAAATAGATAAATAAATAAATAAAGTAGCTATTAATTTTAAAAAAAGGGGATGACAAATATCCTATGATATCATTTATACATGTTATCCTAAGATTGCTACCAATGAACATATTTCCACAAAAAAAGACACTCACAGACTTATCAAATAAACTAATGGTTAGCCAAAATGAAAGGTGGGAGGATGGGTAAATTAGGACTATGGCGCTAACATACATATAGTAATGTTTGTTAAATGTATATAAACATATAACATATAAACTATATAATTTATATAATCACAATACCTTTAAAATATACATTCTGTAATCACATACATGCTAACAGGATCCGAAGATGAACAGACATATGTATGAATCATGGAGCAGATTCTGTACAGCCAATCAAAACACTCTAATCAAATTTACTCCGATAAGAAATAGAAATTAAATTTAAAAAACAAACATATGTAAGGAGACATAAAGTTCTGGGGGCTTGTCCCAGCACATTCCACTCTAGTTTACAACCTCGGAACACTACCTCCTGGAAGACTCTGTTGCCCTAGTAGCAAGAGTTGAGAACGTAATAATGCTGCCGCCTTGTGGCTGTTTCCCACAACAGCAGCTTTAAACCCAGTGCTAATGGTTGCTTACGAGTCACAAGGACTGCAGGGCTCTAAATGACACCTGCCCTCAAAAAAGGCCCTGGGGTAGGGAATAGGCAAGAAAATTCAACACATGAGAAATTTTTCAAGAAGTCAATACGAAGAGAGAAGTTGTACTCACTCTTTAACAAAAAAAGGACAAGAAGAAAAAGGGGATGCCTAAAGCTCAGTATAAGGAATTATTAGCCACATGCCTATCCAACCTCCAAAAAGGTTTCAGCTCACACAGGTCAAATGGCCATCAGCAAAAAGTCCACAAACTATAAATGCAGAAGGGGTTTTAGAGAACTCTGTACCTCCTAGCTCTGGTGGGATCTAAAGTGGTAACAGCACTAACAAAAACGGAATGGAGCTGCTTTACAAGGTAAAAACTGAGCTACCATATGATGCGACAGGGCACCTTTTGAGCCTATTAACTAAGACCACCAGAATCGGAAAGACAGAGGCAGGCAAATGTGCACTGCAGCAATATTGAAATAGCCAAGACATACAAGCAATAAAAAGGTCCATAAACAGATGAATGGACAAAGACCAAATGGTATACGTACCAAATGGAATAGTGGCCTCGCGAACAAAATGAACAATGCCGTTTTCAGGACTACAGTTGAGCCTAGAAATAATCATATAGGGTTAAGTAAGTCACAAGGGTATGACAAATATCCTATGATATCATTTATACATGTTATCCTAAGATTGCTACCAATGAACATATTTCCACAAAAAAAGACACTCACAGACTTATCAAATAAACTAATGGTTAGCCAAAATGAAAGGTGGGAGGTTGGGTAAATTAGGACTATGGCGTTTACATACATATACTAATGTATGTTAAATGTATATAAACATATAACAGATAAACTATATGAATTATATAATCACCAATACCTTTAAAATATACATTCTGTAATCACATACATGCTAACAGGATCCGAAGATGAACAGACATATGTATGAATCATTGAGCCGATTCAGTACAGCAGACAATCAAAACACTCTAATCAAGTTTACTCCGATAAGAAATAGAAATTAAGTTTAAAAAACAAACATAAGTAAGGAGACATAAAGTTCTGGGGGCTTGTCCCAGCACATTCCACTCTAGTTTACAACCTCGGAACACTACCTCCAGGAAGACTCTGTTGCCCTAGTAACAAGAATTGAGAATGTAATAATGCTGCTGCCTTGTGGCTGTTTCCCACAACAGCAGCTTTAAACACACTGCTAATGGTTGCTTCATAGTCACAAGGATTGCAGGGCTCTAAATGACACCTGCCCTCAAGAAATGCCCTGGAGTGGGGAATAGGCAAGAAAATTCAACACATGAGAAATTTTTCAAGAAGTCAATATGAAGAGGGAAGTTGTACTCACTCTTTATCAAAAAAAGGAAAAGAAAAAAAAGGACATGCTTAAAGCTCAGTATAAGGAATTATTAGCCACATGCAAATTCAAATTCAAAAAGGTTTCAGCTCACACCAGTCATGACCATCAGCAAAAAGACTACAAACTATAAATGCTTAAGGGGTTTGAGAAAAATGTGTACCTTCTAGCTGCTCGTGGGATGTAAAGTGGTAACAGCACTAACGAAAACTGAATGGAGCTGCTTTACAACGTAAAAACTGAGCTACCATATGATGCGACAGGGCACCATTTCAGCCTATTAACTAAGACCACCAGAATCGGAAAGACAGAGGCAGGCAAATGTGCACTGCAGCAATATTGAAATAGCCAAGACATGGAAGCAAAAAAAGGTCCATAAACAGATGAATGGACAAAGACGAAGTGGTATACGTACCAAATGGAATAGAAGCCTCGGGAACAAAATGAACAATGCCATTTTCAGGACTACAGTTGAGCCTAGAAATAATCATATAACGTTAAGTAAGTCAAAAGGGTATGACAGGGGCTTCCCTGGTGGCGCGGTGGTTGAGAATCTGCCTGCTAATGCAGGGGACGCGGGTTCGAGCCCTGGTCTGGGAGGATCCCACGTGCCACGGAGCAACTGGGACCGTGAGCCACAACTGCTGAGCCTGCGCATCTGGAGCCTGTGCCACGCAACGGGAGGGGTCACGATACAGAGAGGCTCGCGCACCGCAATGAAGAGTGGCCCCCGCTTGCCGCAACTAGAGAAAGCCCTCGCACGAAACGAAGACCCAACACAGCTAAATAAATAGATAAATAAATAAATAAAGTAGCTATTAATTTTAAAAAAAGGGGATGACAAATATCCTATGATATCATTTATACATGTTATCCTAAGATTGCTACCAATGAACATATTTCCACAAAAAAAGACACTCACAGACTTATCAAATAAACTAATGGTTAGCCAAAATGAAAGGTGGGAGGATGGGTAAATTAGGACTATGGCGCTAACATACATATAGTAATGTTTGTTAAATGTATATAAACATATAACATATAAACTATATAATTTATATAATCACAATACCTTTAAAATATACATTCTGTAATCACATACATGCTAACAGGATCCGAAGATGAACAGACATATGTATGAATCATGGAGCAGATTCTGTACAGCCAATCAAAACACTCTAATCAAATTTACTCCGATAAGAAATAGAAATTAAATTTAAAAAACAAACATATGTAAGGAGACATAAAGTTCTGGGGGCTTGTCCCAGCACATTCCACTCTAGTTTACAACCTCGGAACACTACCTCCTGGAAGACTCTGTTGCCCTAGTAGCAAGAGTTGAGAACGTAATAATGCTGCCGC
This sequence comes from Balaenoptera acutorostrata, assembly GCF_949987535.1. Classification (NCBI taxonomy): domain Eukaryota; kingdom Metazoa; phylum Chordata; class Mammalia; order Artiodactyla; family Balaenopteridae; genus Balaenoptera; species Balaenoptera acutorostrata. Next base: position 125,057,615 of record NC_080064.1, read on the forward strand.
CTTGTGGCTGTTTCCCACAACAGCAGCTTTAAACCCAGTGCTAATGGTTGCTTACGAGTCACAAGGACTGCAGGGCTCTAAATGACACCTGCCCTCAAAAAAGGCCCTGGGGTAGGGAATAGGCAAGAAAATTCAACACATGAGAAATTTTTCAAGAAGTCAATACGAAGAGAGAAGTTGTACTCACTCTTTAACAAAAAAAGGACAAGAAGAAAAAGGGGATGCCTAAAGCTCAGTATAAGGAATTATTAGCCACATGCCTATCCAACCTCCAAAAAGGTTTCAGCTCACACAGGTCAAATGGCCATCAGCAAAAAGTCCACAAACTATAAATGCAGAAGGGGTTTTAGAGAACTCTGTACCTCCTAGCTCTGGTGGGATCTAAAGTGGTAACAGCACTAACAAAAACGGAATGGAGCTGCTTTACAAGGTAAAAACTGAGCTACCATATGATGCGACAGGGCACCTTTTGAGCCTATTAACTAAGACCACCAGAATCGGAAAGACAGAGGCAGGCAAATGTGCACTGCAGCAATATTGAAATAGCCAAGACATACAAGCAATAAAAAGGTCCATAAACAGATGAATGGACAAAGACCAAATGGTATACGTACCAAATGGAATAGTGGCCTCGCGAACAAAATGAACAATGCCGTTTTCAGGACTACAGTTGAGCCTAGAAATAATCATATAGGGTTAAGTAAGTCACAAGGGTATGACAAATATCCTATGATATCATTTATACATGTTATCCTAAGATTGCTACCAATGAACATATTTCCACAAAAAAAGACACTCACAGACTTATCAAATAAACTAATGGTTAGCCAAAATGAAAGGTGGGAGGTTGGGTAAATTAGGACTATGGCGTTTACATACATATACTAATGTATGTTAAATGTATATAAACATATAACAGATAAACTATATGAATTATATAATCACCAATACCTTTAAAATATACATTCTGTAATCACATACATGCTAACAGGATCCGAAGATGAACAGACATATGTATGAATCATTGAGCCGATTCTGTACAGCAGACAATCAAAACACTCTAATCAAGTTTACTCCGATAAGAAATAGAAATTAAATTTAAAAAACAAACATAAGTAAGGAGACATAAACTTCTCGGGGCTTCTCCCTGCACATTCCACTCTATTTTACAACCTCGGAACACTACCTCCAGGAAGACTCTGTTGCCCTAGTAACAAGAGTTGAGAACGTAATAATGCTGCCGCCTTGTGGCTGTTTCCCACAACAGCAGCTTTATACCCAGTGCCAATTGTTGCTTAATAGTCACAAGGACTGCAGGGCTCTAAATGACACCTGCCCTCAAAAAATGCCCTGCGGTAGGGAATAGGCAAGAAAATTCAAGACATGAGAAAATTTTCAAGAAGTCAATAAGAGGAGGGAAGTTGTACTCACGCTTTAAAAAAAAGGAAAAGTAAAAAAAGGACATGCCTAAAGCTCAGTATAAGGAATTATTAGCCATAGGCAAATTCAAATTCAAAAAGGTTTCAGCTCACACCAGTCATGACCATCAGCAAAAAGTCTACAAACTATAAATGCTGAAGGGGTTTTAGAGAACTGTGTACCTTCTAGCTGCTGGTGGGATGTAAAGTGGTAACAGCACTAACGCAAACTGAATCGAGCTGCTTTACAAGGTAAAAACTGAGCTACCATATGATGCGGCAGGGCACCTTTTGGGCCTATAACCTAAGACCACCAGAATCGGAAAGACAGAGGCAGGCAAATGTGCACTGCAGCCATATTGAAATAGCCAAGAAATGGAAGCAAAAAAAGATCCATAAACAGATGAATGGACAAAAAGAAGAGGTATATGGACAGCATGGAATAGTAGCCTCGGAAAAAAAATAAACAATGCCGTGTTCAGGACTACAGTTGAGCCTAGAAATAATCATATAAGGTTAAGTAAGTCAAAAAGGTATGACAAATATCCTCTGATATCATTTATACATGTTATCCTAAGATTGCTACCAATGAACATATTTCCACAAAAAAAGACACTCACAGACTTATCAAATAAACTAATTGTTAGCCAAAATGAAAGGTGGGAGGATGGGTAAATTAGGACTATGGGGTTAACATACATATAGTAATGTTTGTTAAATGTATATAAACAAAAAACATACAAACTATATAAATTATATAATCACAATACCTTTAAAATATACATTCTGTAATTCCATACATGCTAACATGATCCGAAGAGGAACAGACATATGTGTGAATCATTGCGTAGATTCTGTACAGCCAGACAATCAAAACACTCTAATCAAATTTACTCCGATAAGAAATAGAAATTAAATTTAAAAAACAAACATAAGTAAGGAGACATAAAGTTCTGGGGGCTTGTCCCAGCACATTCCACTCTAGTTTACAACCTCGGAACACTACCTCCAGGAAGACTCTGTTGCCCTAGTAACAAGAATTGAGAATGTAATAATGCTGCTGCCTTGTGGCTGTTTCCCACAACAGCAGCTTTAAACACACTGCTAATGGTTGCTTCATAGTCACAAGGATTGCAGGGCTCTAAATGACACCTGCCCTCAAGAAATGCCCTGGAGTGGGGAATAGGCAAGAAAATTCAACACATGAGAAATTTTTCAAGAAGTCAATATGAAGAGGGAAGTTGTACTCACTCTTTATCAAAAAAAGGAAAAGAAAAAAAAGGACATGCTTAAAGCTCAGTATAAGGAATTATTAGCCACATGCAAATTCAAATTCAAAAAGGTTTCAGCTCACACCAGTCATGACCATCAGCAAAAAGACTACAAACTATAAATGCTTAAGGGGTTTGAGAAAAATGTGTACCTTCTAGCTGCTCGTGGGATGTAAAGTGGTAACAGCACTAACGAAAACTGAATGGAGCTGCTTTACAACGTAAAAACTGAGCTACCATATGATGCGACAGGGCACCATTTCAGCCTATTAACTAAGACCACCAGAATCGGAAAGACAGAGGCAGGCAAATGTGCACTGCAGCAATATTGAAATAGCCAAGACATGGAAGCAAAAAAAGGTCCATAAACAGATGAATGGACAAAGACGAAGTGGTATACGTACCAAATGGAATAGAAGCCTCGGGAACAAAATGAACAATGCCATTTTCAGGACTACAGTTGAGCCTAGAAATAATCATATAACGTTAAGTAAGTCAAAAGGGTATGACAGGGGCTTCCCTGGTGGCGCGGTGGTTGAGAATCTGCCTGCTAATGCAGGGGACGCGGGTTCGAGCCCTGGTCTGGGAGGATCCCACGTGCCACGGAGCAACTGGGACCGTGAGCCACAACTGCTGAGCCTGCGCATCTGGAGCCTGTGCCACGCAACGGGAGGGGTCACGATACAGAGAGGCTCGCGCACCGCAATGAAGAGTGGCCCCCGCTTGCCGCAACTAGAGAAAGCCCTCGCACGAAACGAAGACCCAACACAGCTAAATAAATAGATAAATAAATAAATAAAGTAGCTATTAATTTTAAAAAAAGGGGATGACAAATATCCTATGATATCATTTATACATGTTATCCTAAGATTGCTACCAATGAACATATTTCCACAAAAAAAGACACTCACAGACTTATCAAATAAACTAATGGTTAGCCAAAATGAAAGGTGGGAGGATGGGTAAATTAGGACTATGGCGCTAACATACATATAGTAATGTTTGTTAAATGTATATAAACATATAACATATAAACTATATAATTTATATAATCACAATACCTTTAAAATATACATTCTGTAATCACATACATGCTAACAGGATCCGAAGATGAACAGACATATGTATGAATCATGGAGCAGATTCTGTACAGCCAATCAAAACACTCTAATCAAATTTACTCCGATAAGAAATAGAAATTAAATTTAAAAAACAAACATATGTAAGGAGACATAAAGTTCTGGGGGCTTGTCCCAGCACATTCCACTCTAGTTTACAACCTCGGAACACTACCTCCTGGAAGACTCTGTTGCCCTAGTAGCAAGAGTTGAGAACGTAATAATGCTGCCGCCTTGTGGCTGTTTCCCACAACAGCAGCTTTAAACCCAGTGCTAATGGTTGCTTACGAGTCACAAGGACTGCAGGGCTCTAAATGACACCTGCCCTCAAAAAAGGCCCTGGGGTAGGGAATAGGCAAGAAAATTCAACACATGAGAAATTTTTCAAGAAGTCAATACGAAGAGAGAAGTTGTACTCACTCTTTAACAAAAAAAGGACAAGAAGAAAAAGGGGATGCCTAAAGCTCAGTATAAGGAATTATTAGCCACATGCCTATCCAACCTCCAAAAAGGTTTCAGCTCACACAGGTCAAATGGCCATCAGCAAAAAGTCCACAAACTATAAATGCAGAAGGGGTTTTAGAGAACTCTGTACCTCCTAGCTCTGGTGGGATCTAAAGTGGTAACAGCACTAACAAAAACGGAATGGAGCTGCTTTACAAGGTAAAAACTGAGCTACCATATGATGCGACAGGGCACCTTTTGAGCCTATTAACTAAGACCACCAGAATCGGAAAGACAGAGGCAGGCAAATGTGCACTGCAGCAATATTGAAATAGCCAAGACATACAAGCAATAAAAAGGTCCATAAACAGATGAATGGACAAAGACCAAATGGTATACGTACCAAATGGAATAGTGGCCTCGCGAACAAAATGAACAATGCCGTTTTCAGGACTACAGTTGAGCCTAGAAATAATCATATAGGGTTAAGTAAGTCACAAGGGTATGACAAATATCCTATGATATCATTTATACATGTTATCCTAAGATTGCTACCAATGAACATATTTCCACAAAAAAAGACACTCACAGACTTATCAAATAAACTAATGGTTAGCCAAAATGAAAGGTGGGAGGTTGGGTAAATTAGGACTATGGCGTTTACATACATATACTAATGTATGTTAAATGTATATAAACATATAACAGATAAACTATATGAATTATATAATCACCAATACCTTTAAAATATACATTCTGTAATCACATACATGCTAACAGGATCCGAAGATGAACAGACATATGTATGAATCATTGAGCCGATTCTGTACAGCAGACAATCAAAACACTCTAATCAAGTTTACTCCGATAAGAAATAGAAATTAAATTTAAAAAACAAACATAAGTAAGGAGACATAAACTTCTCGGGGCTTCTCCCTGCACATTCCACTCTATTTTACAACCTCGGAACACTACCTCCAGGAAGACTCTGTTGCCCTAGTAACAAGAGTTGAGAACGTAATAATGCTGCCGCCTTGTGGCTGTTTCCCACAACAGCAGCTTTATACCCAGTGCCAATTGTTGCTTAATAGTCACAAGGACTGCAGGGCTCTAAATGACACCTGCCCTCAAAAAATGCCCTGCGGTAGGGAATAGGCAAGAAAATTCAAGACATGAGAAAATTTTCAAGAAGTCAATAAGAGGAGGGAAGTTGTACTCACGCTTTAAAAAAAAGGAAAAGTAAAAAAAGGACATGCCTAAAGCTCAGTATAAGGAATTATTAGCCATAGGCAAATTCAAATTCAAAAAGGTTTCAGCTCACACCAGTCATGACCATCAGCAAAAAGTCTACAAACTATAAATGCTGAAGGGGTTTTAGAGAACTGTGTACCTTCTAGCTGCTGGTGGGATGTAAAGTGGTAACAGCACTAACGCAAACTGAATCGAGCTGCTTTACAAGGTAAAAACTGAGCTACCATATGATGCGGCAGGGCACCTTTTGGGCCTATAACCTAAGACCACCAGAATCGGAAAGACAGAGGCAGGCAAATGTGCACTGCAGCCATATTGAAATAGCCAAGAAATGGAAGCAAAAAAAGATCCATAAACAGATGAATGGACAAAAAGAAGAGGTATATGGACAGCATGGAATAGTAGCCTCGGAAAAAAAATAAACAATGCCGTGTTCAGGACTACAGTTGAGCCTAGAAATAATCATATAAGGTTAAGTAAGTCAAAAAGGTATGACAAATATCCTCTGATATCATTTATACATGTTATCCTAAGATTGCTACCAATGAACATATTTCCACAAAAAAAGACACTCACAGACTTATCAAATAAACTAATTGTTAGCCAAAATGAAAGGTGGGAGGATGGGTAAATTAGGACTATGGGGTTAACATACATATAGTAATGTTTGTTAAATGTATATAAACAAAAAACATACAAACTATATAAATTATATAATCACAATACCTTTAAAATATACATTCTGTAATTCCATACATGCTAACATGATCCGAAGAGGAACAGACATATGTGTGAATCATTGCGTAGATTCTGTACAGCCAGACAATCAAAACACTCTAATCAAATTTACTCCGATAAGAAATAGAAATTAAATTTAAAAAACAAACATAAGTAAGGAGACATAAAGTTCTGGGGGCTTGTCCCAGCACATTCCACTCTAGTTTACAACCTCGGAACACTACCTCCAGGAAGACTCTGTTGCCCTAGTAACAAGAATTGAGAATGTAATAATGCTGCTGCCTTGTGGCTGTTTCCCACAACAGCAGCTTTAAACACACTGCTAATGGTTGCTTCATAGTCACAAGGATTGCAGGGCTCTAAATGACACCTGCCCTCAAGAAATGCCCTGGAGTGGGGAATAGGCAAGAAAATTCAACACATGAGAAATTTTTCAAGAAGTCAATATGAAGAGGGAAGTTGTACTCACTCTTTATCAAAAAAAGGAAAAGAAAAAAAAGGACATGCTTAAAGCTCAGTATAAGGAATTATTAGCCACATGCAAATTCAAATTCAAAAAGGTTTCAGCTCACACCAGTCATGACCATCAGCAAAAAGACTACAAACTATAAATGCTTAAGGGGTTTGAGAAAAATGTGTACCTTCTAGCTGCTCGTGGGATGTAAAGTGGTAACAGCACTAACGAAAACTGAATGGAGCTGCTTTACAACGTAAAAACTGAGCTACCATATGATGCGACAGGGCACCATTTCAGCCTATTAACTAAGACCACCAGAATCGGAAAGACAGAGGCAGGCAAATGTGCACTGCAGCAATATTGAAATAGCCAAGACATGGAAGCAAAAAAAGGTCCATAAACAGATGAATGGACAAAGACGAAGTGGTATACGTACCAAATGGAATAGAAGCCTCGGGAACAAAATGAACAATGCCATTTTCAGGACTACAGTTGAGCCTAGAAATAATCATATAACGTTAAGTAAGTCAAAAGGGTATGACAGGGGCTTCCCTGGTGGCGCGGTGGTTGAGAATCTGCCTGCTAATGCAGGGGACGCGGGTTCGAGCCCTGGTCTGGGAGGATCCCACGTGCCACGGAGCAACTGGGACCGTGAGCCACAACTGCTGAGCCTGCGCATCTGGAGCCTGTGCCACGCAACGGGAGGGGTCACGATACAGAGAGGCTCGCGCACCGCAATGAAGAGTGGCCCCCGCTTGCCGCAACTAGAGAAAGCCCTCGCACGAAACGAAGACCCAACACAGCTAAATAAATAGATAAATAAATAAATAAAGTAGCTATTAATTTTAAAAAAAGGGGATGACAAATATCCTATGATATCATTTATACATGTTATCCTAAGATTGCTACCAATGAACATATTTCCACAAAAAAAGACACTCACAGACTTATCAAATAAACTAATGGTTAGCCAAAATGAAAGGTGGGAGGATGGGTAAATTAGGACTATGGCGCTAACATACATATAGTAATGTTTGTTAAATGTATATAAACATATAACATATAAACTATATAATTTATATAATCACAATACCTTTAAAATATACATTCTGTAATCACATACATGCTAACAGGATCCGAAGATGAACAGACATATGTATGAATCATGGAGCAGATTCTGTACAGCCAATCAAAACACTCTAATCAAATTTACTCCGATAAGAAATAGAAATTAAATTTAAAAAACAAACATATGTAAGGAGACATAAAGTTCTGGGGGCTTGTCCCAGCACATTCCACTCTAGTTTACAACCTCGGAACACTACCTCCTGGAAGACTCTGTTGCCCTAGTAGCAAGAGTTGAGAACGTAATAATGCTGCCGCCTTGTGGCTGTTTCCCACAACAGCAGCTTTAAACCCAGTGCTAATGGTTGCTTACGAGTCACAAGGACTGCAGGGCTCTAAATGACACCTGCCCTCAAAAAAGGCCCTGGGGTAGGGAATAGGCAAGAAAATTCAACACATGAGAAATTTTTCAAGAAGTCAATACGAAGAGAGAAGTTGTACTCACTCTTTAACAAAAAAAGGACAAGAAGAAAAAGGGGATGCCTAAAGCTCAGTATAAGGAATTATTAGCCACATGCCTATCCAACCTCCAAAAAGGTTTCAGCTCACACAGGTCAAATGGCCATCAGCAAAAAGTCCACAAACTATAAATGCAGAAGGGGTTTTAGAGAACTCTGTACCTCCTAGCTCTGGTGGGATCTAAAGTGGTAACAGCACTAACAAAAACGGAATGGAGCTGCTTTACAAGGTAAAAACTGAGCTACCATATGATGCGACAGGGCACCTTTTGAGCCTATTAACTAAGACCACCAGAATCGGAAAGACAGAGGCAGGCAAATGTGCACTGCAGCAATATTGAAATAGCCAAGACATACAAGCAATAAAAAGGTCCATAAACAGATGAATGGACAAAGACCAAATGGTATACGTACCAAATGGAATAGTGGCCTCGCGAACAAAATGAACAATGCCGTTTTCAGGACTACAGTTGAGCCTAGAAATAATCATATAGGGTTAAGTAAGTCACAAGGGTATGACAAATATCCTATGATATCATTTATACATGTTATCCTAAGATTGCTACCAATGAACATATTTCCACAAAAAAAGACACTCACAGACTTATCAAATAAACTAATGGTTAGCCAAAATGAAAGGTGGGAGGTTGGGTAAATTAGGACTATGGCGTTTACATACATATACTAATGTATGTTAAATGTATATAAACATATAACAGATAAACTATATGAATTATATAATCACCAATACCTTTAAAATATACATTCTGTAATCACATACATGCTAACAGGATCCGAAGATGAACAGACATATGTATGAATCATTGAGCCGATTCTGTACAGCAGACAATCAAAACACTCTAATCAAGTTTACTCCGATAAGAAATAGAAATTAAATTTAAAAAACAAACATAAGTAAGGAGACATAAACTTCTCGGGGCTTCTCCCTGCACATTCCACTCTATTTTACAACCTCGGAACACTACCTCCAGGAAGACTCTGTTGCCCTAGTAACAAGAGTTGAGAACGTAATAATGCTGCCGCCTTGTGGCTGTTTCCCACAACAGCAGCTTTATACCCAGTGCCAATTGTTGCTTAATAGTCACAAGGACTGCAGGGCTCTAAATGACACCTGCCCTCAAAAAATGCCCTGCGGTAGGGAATAGGCAAGAAAATTCAAGACATGAGAAAATTTTCAAGAAGTCAATAAGAGGAGGGAAGTTGTACTCACGCTTTAAAAAAAAGGAAAAGTAAAAAAAGGACATGCCTAAAGCTCAGTATAAGGAATTATTAGCCATAGGCAAATTCAAATTCAAAAAGGTTTCAGCTCACACCAGTCATGACCATCAGCAAAAAGTCTACAAACTATAAATGCTGAAGGGGTTTTAGAGAACTGTGTACCTTCTAGCTGCTGGTGGGATGTAAAGTGGTAACAGCACTAACGCAAACTGAATCGAGCTGCTTTACAAGGTAAAAACTGAGCTACCATATGATGCGGCAGGGCACCTTTTGGGCCTATAACCTAAGACCACCAGAATCGGAAAGACAGAGGCAGGCAAATGTGCACTGCAGCCATATTGAAATAGCCAAGAAATGGAAGCAAAAAAAGATCCATAAACAGATGAATGGACAAAAAGAAGAGGTATATGGACAGCATGGAATAGTAGCCTCGGAAAAAAAATAAACAATGCCGTGTTCAGGACTACAGTTGAGCCTAGAAATAATCATATAAGGTTAAGTAAGTCAAAAAGGTATGACAAATATCCTCTGATATCATTTATACATGTTATCCTAAGATTGCTACCAATGAACATATTTCCACAAAAAAAGACACTCACAGACTTATCAAATAAACTAATTGTTAGCCAAAATGAAAGGTGGGAGGATGGGTAAATTAGGACTATGGGGTTAACATACATATAGTAATGTTTGTTAAATGTATATAAACAAAAAACATACAAACTATATAAATTATATAATCACAATACCTTTAAAATATACATTCTGTAATTCCATACATGCTAACATGATCCGAAGAGGAACAGACATATGTGTGAATCATTGCGTAGATTCTGTACAGCCAGACAATCAAAACACTCTAATCAAATTTACTCCGATAAGAAATAGAAATTAAATTTAAAAAACAAACATAAGTAAGGAGACATAAAGTTCTGGGGGCTTGTCCCAGCACATTCCACTCTAGTTTACAACCTCGGAACACTACCTCCAGGAAGACTCTGTTGCCCTAGTAACAAGAATTGAGAATGTAATAATGCTGCTGCCTTGTGGCTGTTTCCCACAACAGCAGCTTTAAACACACTGCTAATGGTTGCTTCATAGTCACAAGGATTGCAGGGCTCTAAATGACACCTGCCCTCAAGAAATGCCCTGGAGTGGGGAATAGGCAAGAAAATTCAACACATGAGAAATTTTTCAAGAAGTCAATATGAAGAGGGAAGTTGTACTCACTCTTTATCAAAAAAAGGAAAAGAAAAAAAAGGACATGCTTAAAGCTCAGTATAAGGAATTATTAGCCACATGCAAATTCAAATTCAAAAAGGTTTCAGCTCACACCAGTCATGACCATCAGCAAAAAGACTACAAACTATAAATGCTTAAGGGGTTTGAGAAAAATGTGTACCTTCTAGCTGCTCGTGGGATGTAAAGTGGTAACAGCACTAACGAAAACTGAATGGAGCTGCTTTACAACGTAAAAACTGAGCTACCATATGATGCGACAGGGCACCATTTCAGCCTATTAACTAAGACCACCAGAATCGGAAAGACAGAGGCAGGCAAATGTGCACTGCAGCAATATTGAAATAGCCAAGACATGGAAGCAAAAAAAGGTCCATAAACAGATGAATGGACAAAGACGAAGTGGTATACGTACCAAATGGAATAGAAGCCTCGGGAACAAAATGAACAATGCCATTTTCAGGACTACAGTTGAGCCTAGAAATAATCATATAACGTTAAGTAAGTCAAAAGGGTATGACAGGGGCTTCCCTGGTGGCGCGGTGGTTGAGAATCTGCCTGCTAATGCAGGGGACGCGGGTTCGAGCCCTGGTCTGGGAGGATCCCACGTGCCACGGAGCAACTGGGACCGTGAGCCACAACTGCTGAGCCTGCGCATCTGGAGCCTGTGCCACGCAACGGGAGGGGTCACGATACAGAGAGGCTCGCGCACCGCAATGAAGAGTGGCCCCCGCTTGCCGCAACTAGAGAAAGCCCTCGCACGAAACGAAGACCCAACACAGCTAAATAAATAGATAAATAAATAAATAAAGTAGCTATTAATTTTAAAAAAAGGGGATGACAAATATCCTATGATATCATTTATACATGTTATCCTAAGATTGCTACCAATGAACATATTTCCACAAAAAAAGACACTCACAGACTTATCAAATAAACTAATGGTTAGCCAAAATGAAAGGTGGGAGGATGGGTAAATTAGGACTATGGCGCTAACATACATATAGTAATGTTTGTTAAATGTATATAAACATATAACATATAAACTATATAATTTATATAATCACAATACCTTTAAAATATACATTCTGTAATCACATACATGCTAACAGGATCCGAAGATGAACAGACATATGTATGAATCATGGAGCAGATTCTGTACAGCCAATCAAAACACTCTAATCAAATTTACTCCGATAAGAAATAGAAATTAAATTTAAAAAACAAACATATGTAAGGAGACATAAAGTTCTGGGGGCTTGTCCCAGCACATTCCACTCTAGTTTACAACCTCGGAACACTACCTCCTGGAAGACTCTGTTGCCCTAGTAGCAAGAGTTGAGAACGTAATAATGCTGCCGCCTTGTGGCTGTTTCCCACAACAGCAGCTTTAAACCCAGTGCTAATGGTTGCTTACGAGTCACAAGGACTGCAGGGCTCTAAATGACACCTGCCCTCAAAAAAGGCCCTGGGGTAGGGAATAGGCAAGAAAATTCAACATATGAGAAATTTTTCAAGAAGTCAATATGAAGAGAGAAGTTGTACTCACTCTTTAACAAAAAAAGGACAAGAAGAAAAAGGGGATGCCTAAAGCTCAGTATAAGGAATTATTAGCCACATGCCTATCCAACCTCCAAAAAGGTTTCAGCTCACACAGGTCAAATGGCCATCAGCAAAAAGTCCACAAACTATAAATGCAGAAGGGGTTTTAGAGAACTCTGTACCTCCTAGCTCTGGTGGGATCTAAAGTGGTAACAGCACTAACAAAAACGGAATGGAGCTGCTTTACAAGGTAAAAACTGAGCTACCATATGATGCGACAGGGCACCTTTTGAGCCTATTAACTAAGACCACCAGAATCGGAAAGACAGAGGCAGGCAAATGTGCACTGCAGCAATATTGAAATAGCCAAGACATACAAGCAATAAAAAGGTCCATAAACAGATGAATGGACAAAGACCAAATGGTATACGTACCAAATGGAATAGTGGCCTCGCGAACAAAATGAACAATGCCGTTTTCAGGACTACAGTTGAGCCTAGAAATAATCATATAGGGTTAAGTAAGTCACAAGGGTATGACAAATATCCTATGATATCATTTATACATGTTATCCTAAGATTGCTACCAATGAACATATTTCCACAAAAAAAGACACTCACAGACTTATCAAATAAACTAATGGTTAGCCAAAATGAAAGGTGGGAGGTTGGGTAAATTAGGACTATGGCGTTTACATACATATAGTAATGTTTGTTAAATGTATATAAACATATAACATATAAACTATATAAATTATATAATCACAATACCTTTAAAATATACATTCTGTAATCACATACATGCCAACAGGATCCGAAGATGCACAGACATATGTATGAATCATTGAGCAGATTCTGTACAGCCAGACAATCAAAACACTCTAATCAAATTTACTCCCATAAGAAATAGAAATTAAATTTAAAAAACAAACATAAGTAAGGAGACATAAAGTTCTGGGGGCTTGTCCCAGCACATTCCACTCTAGTTTACAACCTCGGAACACTACCTCCAGGAAGACTCTGTTGCCCTAGTAACAAGAGTTGAGAACGTAATAATGCTGCCGCCTTGTGGCTGTTTCCCACAACAGCAGCTTTATACCCAGTGCCAATTGTTGCTTAATAGTCACAAGGACTGCAGGGCTCTAAATGACACCTGCCCTCAAAAAATGCCCTGCGGTAGGGAATAGGCAAGAAAATTCAAGACATGAGAAAATTTTCAAGAAGTCAATAAGAGGAGGGAAGTTGTACTCACGCTTTAAAAAAAAGGAAAAGTAAAAAAAGGACATGCCTAAAGCTCAGTATAAGGAATTATTAGCCATAGGCAAATTCAAATTCAAAAAGGTTTCAGCTCACACCAGTCATGACCATCAGCAAAAAGTCTACAAACTATAAATGCTGAAGGGGTTTTAGAGAACTGTGTACCTTCTAGCTGCTGGTGGGATGTAAAGTGGTAACAGCACTAACGCAAACTGAATCGAGCTGCTTTACAAGGTAAAAACTGAGCTACCATATGATGCGGCAGGGCACCTTTTGGGCCTATAACCTAAGACCACCAGAATCGGAAAGACAGAGGCAGGCAAATGTGCACTGCAGCCATATTGAAATAGCCAAGAAATGGAAGCAAAAAAAGATCCATAAACAGATGAATGGACAAAAAGAAGAGGTATATGGACAGCATGGAATAGTAGCCTCGGAAAAAAAATAAACAATGCCGTGTTCAGGACTACAGTTGAGCCTAGAAATAATCATATAAGGTTAAGTAAGTCAAAAAGGTATGACAAATATCCTCTGATATCATTTATACATGTTATCCTAAGATTGCTACCAATGAACATATTTCCACAAAAAAAGACACTCACAGACTTATCAAATAAACTAATTGTTAGCCAAAATGAAAGGTGGGAGGATGGGTAAATTAGGACTATGGGGTTAACATACATATAGTAATGTTTGTTAAATGTATATAAACAAAAAACATACAAACTATATAAATTATATAATCACAATACCTTTAAAATATACATTCTGTAATTCCATACATGCTAACATGATCCGAAGAGGAACAGACATATGTGTGAATCATTGCGTAGATTCTGTACAGCCAGACAATCAAAACACTCTAATCAAATTTACTCCGATAAGAAATAGAAATTAAATTTAAAAAACAAACATAAGTAAGGAGACATAAAGTTCTGGGGGCTTGTCCCAGCACATTCCACTCTAGTTTACAACCTCGGAACACTACCTCCAGGAAGACTCTGTTGCCCTAGTAACAAGAATTGAGAATGTAATAATGCTGCTGCCTTGTGGCTGTTTCCCACAACAGCAGCTTTAAACACACTGCTAATGGTTGCTTCATAGTCACAAGGATTGCAGGGCTCTAAATGACACCTGCCCTCAAGAAATGCCCTGGAGTGGGGAATAGGCAAGAAAATTCAACACATGAGAAATTTTTCAAGAAGTCAATATGAAGAGGGAAGTTGTACTCACTCTTTATCAAAAAAAGGAAAAGAAAAAAAAGGACATGCTTAAAGCTCAGTATAAGGAATTATTAGCCACATGCAAATTCAAATTCAAAAAGGTTTCAGCTCACACCAGTCATGACCATCAGCAAAAAGACTACAAACTATAAATGCTTAAGGGGTTTGAGAAAAATGTGTACCTTCTAGCTGCTCGTGGGATGTAAAGTGGTAACAGCACTAACGAAAACTGAATGGAGCTGCTTTACAACGTAAAAACTGAGCTACCATATGATGCGACAGGGCACCATTTCAGCCTATTAACTAAGACCACCAGAATCGGAAAGACAGAGGCAGGCAAATGTGCACTGCAGCAATATTGAAATAGCCAAGACATGGAAGCAAAAAAAGGTCCATAAACAGATGAATGGACAAAGACGAAGTGGTATACGTACCAAATGGAATAGAAGCCTCGGGAACAAAATGAACAATGCCATTTTCAGGACTACAGTTGAGCCTAGAAATAATCATATAACGTTAAGTAAGTCAAAAGGGTATGACAGGGGCTTCCCTGGTGGCGCGGTGGTTGAGAATCTGCCTGCTAATGCAGGGGACGCGGGTTCGAGCCCTGGTCTGGGAGGATCCCACGTGCCACGGAGCAACTGGGACCGTGAGCCACAACTGCTGAGCCTGCGCATCTGGAGCCTGTGCCACGCAACGGGAGGGGTCACGATACAGAGAGGCTCGCGCACCGCAATGAAGAGTGGCCCCCGCTTGCCGCAACTAGAGAAAGCCCTCGCACGAAACGAAGACCCAACACAGCTAAATAAATAGATAAATAAATAAATAAAGTAGCTATTAATTTTAAAAAAAGGGGATGACAAATATCCTATGATATCATTTATACATGTTATCCTAAGATTGCTACCAATGAACATATTTCCACAAAAAAAGACACTCACAGACTTATCAAATAAACTAATGGTTAGCCAAAATGAAAGGTGGGAGGATGGGTAAATTAGGACTATGGCGCTAACATACATATAGTAATGTTTGTTAAATGTATATAAACATATAACATATAAACTATATAATTTATATAATCACAATACCTTTAAAATATACATTCTGTAATCACATACATGCTAACAGGATCCGAAGATGAACAGACATATGTATGAATCATGGAGCAGATTCTGTACAGCCAATCAAAACACTCTAATCAAATTTACTCCGATAAGAAATAGAAATTAAATTTAAAAAACAAACATATGTAAGGAGACATAAAGTTCTGGGGGCTTGTCCCAGCACATTCCACTCTAGTTTACAACCTCGGAACACTACCTCCTGGAAGACTCTGTTGCCCTAGTAGCAAGAGTTGAGAACGTAATAATGCTGCCGCCTTGTGGCTGTTTCCCACAACAGCAGCTTTAAACCCAGTGCTAATGGTTGCTTACGAGTCACAAGGACTGCAGGGCTCTAAATGACACCTGCCCTCAAAAAAGGCCCTGGGGTAGGGAATAGGCAAGAAAATTCAACATATGAGAAATTTTTCAAGAAGTCAATATGAAGAGAGAAGTTGTACTCACTCTTTAACAAAAAAAGGACAAGAAGAAAAAGGGGATGCCTAAAGCTCAGTATAAGGAATTATTAGCCACATGCCTATCCAACCTCCAAAAAGGTTTCAGCTCACACAGGTCAAATGGCCATCAGCAAAAAGTCCACAAACTATAAATGCAGAAGGGGTTTTAGAGAACTCTGTACCTCCTAGCTCTGGTGGGATCTAAAGTGGTAACAGCACTAACAAAAACGGAATGGAGCTGCTTTACAAGGTAAAAACTGAGCTACCATATGATGCGACAGGGCACCTTTTGAGCCTATTAACTAAGACCACCAGAATCGGAAAGACAGAGGCAGGCAAATGTGCACTGCAGCAATATTGAAATAGCCAAGACATACAAGCAATAAAAAGGTCCATAAACAGATGAATGGACAAAGACCAAATGGTATACGTACCAAATGGAATAGTGGCCTCGCGAACAAAATGAACAATGCCGTTTTCAGGACTACAGTTGAGCCTAGAAATAATCATATAGGGTTAAGTAAGTCACAAGGGTATGACAAATATCCTATGATATCATTTATACATGTTATCCTAAGATTGCTACCAATGAACATATTTCCACAAAAAAAGACACTCACAGACTTATCAAATAAACTAATGGTTAGCCAAAATGAAAGGTGGGAGGTTGGGTAAATTAGGACTATGGCGTTTACATACATATAGTAATGTTTGTTAAATGTATATAAACATATAACATATAAACTATATAAATTATATAATCACAATACCTTTAAAATATACATTCTGTAATCACATACATGCCAACAGGATCCGAAGATGCACAGACATATGTATGAATCATTGAGCAGATTCTGTACAGCCAGACAATCAAAACACTCTAATCAAATTTACTCCCATAAGAAATAGAAATTAAATTTAAAAAACAAACATAAGTAAGGAGACATAAAGTTCTGGGGGCTTGTCCCAGCACATTCCACTCTAGTTTACAACCTCGGAACACTACCTCCAGGAAGACTCTGTTGCCCTAGTAACAAGAGTTGAGAACGTAATAATGCTGCCGCCTTGTGGCTGTTTCCCACAACAGCAGCTTTATACCCAGTGCCAATTGTTGCTTAATAGTCACAAGGACTGCAGGGCTCTAAATGACACCTGCCCTCAAAAAATGCCCTGCGGTAGGGAATAGGCAAGAAAATTCAAGACATGAGAAAATTTTCAAGAAGTCAATAAGAGGAGGGAAGTTGTACTCACGCTTTAAAAAAAAGGAAAAGTAAAAAAAGGACATGCCTAAAGCTCAGTATAAGGAATTATTAGCCATAGGCAAATTCAAATTCAAAAAGGTTTCAGCTCACACCAGTCATGACCATCAGCAAAAAGTCTACAAACTATAAATGCTGAAGGGGTTTTAGAGAACTGTGTACCTTCTAGCTGCTGGTGGGATGTAAAGTGGTAACAGCACTAACGCAAACTGAATCGAGCTGCTTTACAAGGTAAAAACTGAGCTACCATATGATGCGGCAGGGCACCTTTTGGGCCTATAACCTAAGACCACCAGAATCGGAAAGACAGAGGCAGGCAAATGTGCACTGCAGCCATATTGAAATAGCCAAGAAATGGAAGCAAAAAAAGATCCATAAACAGATGAATGGACAAAAAGAAGAGGTATATGGACAGCATGGAATAGTAGCCTCGGAAAAAAAATAAACAATGCCGTGTTCAGGACTACAGTTGAGCCTAGAAATAATCATATAAGGTTAAGTAAGTCAAAAAGGTATGACAAATATCCTCTGATATCATTTATACATGTTATCCTAAGATTGCTACCAATGAACATATTTCCACAAAAAAAGACACTCACAGACTTATCAAATAAACTAATTGTTAGCCAAAATGAAAGGTGGGAGGATGGGTAAATTAGGACTATGGGGTTAACATACATATAGTAATGTTTGTTAAATGTATATAAACAAAAAACATACAAACTATATAAATTATATAATCACAATACCTTTAAAATATACATTCTGTAATTCCATACATGCTAACATGATCCGAAGAGGAACAGACATATGTGTGAATCATTGCGTAGATTCTGTACAGCCAGACAATCAAAACACTCTAATCAAATTTACTCCGATAAGAAATAGAAATTAAATTTAAAAAACAAACATAAGTAAGGAGACATAAAGTTCTGGGGGCTTGTCCCAGCACATTCCACTCTAGTTTACAACCTCGGAACACTACCTCCAGGAAGACTCTGTTGCCCTAGTAACAAGAATTGAGAATGTAATAATGCTGCTGCCTTGTGGCTGTTTCCCACAACAGCAGCTTTAAACACACTGCTAATGGTTGCTTCATAGTCACAAGGATTGCAGGGCTCTAAATGACACCTGCCCTCAAGAAATGCCCTGGAGTGGGGAATAGGCAAGAAAATTCAACACATGAGAAATTTTTCAAGAAGTCAATATGAAGAGGGAAGTTGTACTCACTCTTTATCAAAAAAAGGAAAAGAAAAAAAAGGACATGCTTAAAGCTCAGTATAAGGAATTATTAGCCACATGCAAATTCAAATTCAAAAAGGTTTCAGCTCACACCAGTCATGACCATCAGCAAAAAGACTACAAACTATAAATGCTTAAGGGGTTTGAGAAAAATGTGTACCTTCTAGCTGCTCGTGGGATGTAAAGTGGTAACAGCACTAACGAAAACTGAATGGAGCTGCTTTACAACGTAAAAACTGAGCTACCATATGATGCGACAGGGCACCATTTCAGCCTATTAACTAAGACCACCAGAATCGGAAAGACAGAGGCAGGCAAATGTGCACTGCAGCAATATTGAAATAGCCAAGACATGGAAGCAAAAAAAGGTCCATAAACAGATGAATGGACAAAGACGAAGTGGTATACGTACCAAATGGAATAGAAGCCTCGGGAACAAAATGAACAATGCCATTTTCAGGACTACAGTTGAGCCTAGAAATAATCATATAACGTTAAGTAAGTCAAAAGGGTATGACAGGGGCTTCCCTGGTGGCGCGGTGGTTGAGAATCTGCCTGCTAATGCAGGGGACGCGGGTTCGAGCCCTGGTCTGGGAGGATCCCACGTGCCACGGAGCAACTGGGACCGTGAGCCACAACTGCTGAGCCTGCGCATCTGGAGCCTGTGCCACGCAACGGGAGGGGTCACGATACAGAGAGGCTCGCGCACCGCAATGAAGAGTGGCCCCCGCTTGCCGCAACTAGAGAAAGCCCTCGCACGAAACGAAGACCCAACACAGCTAAATAAATAGATAAATAAATAAATAAAGTAGCTATTAATTTTAAAAAAAGGGGATGACAAATATCCTATGATATCATTTATACATGTTATCCTAAGATTGCTACCAATGAACATATTTCCACAAAAAAAGACACTCACAGACTTATCAAATAAACTAATGGTTAGCCAAAATGAAAGGTGGGAGGATGGGTAAATTAGGACTATGGCGCTAACATACATATAGTAATGTTTGTTAAATGTATATAAACATATAACATATAAACTATATAATTTATATAATCACAATACCTTTAAAATATACATTCTGTAATCACATACATGCTAACAGGATCCGAAGATGAACAGACATATGTATGAATCATGGAGCAGATTCTGTACAGCCAATCAAAACACTCTAATCAAATTTACTCCGATAAGAAATAGAAATTAAATTTAAAAAACAAACATATGTAAGGAGACATAAAGTTCTGGGGGCTTGTCCCAGCACATTCCACTCTAGTTTACAACCTCGGAACACTACCTCCTGGAAGACTCTGTTGCCCTAGTAGCAAGAGTTGAGAACGTAATAATGCTGCCGCCTTGTGGCTGTTTCCCACAACAGCAGCTTTAAACCCAGTGCTAATGGTTGCTTACGAGTCACAAGGACTGCAGGGCTCTAAATGACACCTGCCCTCAAAAAAGGCCCTGGGGTAGGGAATAGGCAAGAAAATTCAACATATGAGAAATTTTTCAAGAAGTCAATATGAAGAGAGAAGTTGTACTCACTCTTTAACAAAAAAAGGACAAGAAGAAAAAGGGGATGCCTAAAGCTCAGTATAAGGAATTATTAGCCACATGCCTATCCAACCTCCAAAAAGGTTTCAGCTCACACAGGTCAAATGGCCATCAGCAAAAAGTCCACAAACTATAAATGCAGAAGGGGTTTTAGAGAACTCTGTACCTCCTAGCTCTGGTGGGATCTAAAGTGGTAACAGCACTAACAAAAACGGAATGGAGCTGCTTTACAAGGTAAAAACTGAGCTACCATATGATGCGACAGGGCACCTTTTGAGCCTATTAACTAAGACCACCAGAATCGGAAAGACAGAGGCAGGCAAATGTGCACTGCAGCAATATTGAAATAGCCAAGACATACAAGCAATAAAAAGGTCCATAAACAGATGAATGGACAAAGACCAAATGGTATACGTACCAAATGGAATAGTGGCCTCGCGAACAAAATGAACAATGCCGTTTTCAGGACTACAGTTGAGCCTAGAAATAATCATATAGGGTTAAGTAAGTCACAAGGGTATGACAAATATCCTATGATATCATTTATACATGTTATCCTAAGATTGCTACCAATGAACATATTTCCACAAAAAAAGACACTCACAGACTTATCAAATAAACTAATGGTTAGCCAAAATGAAAGGTGGGAGGTTGGGTAAATTAGGACTATGGCGTTTACATACATATACTAATGTATGTTAAATGTATATAAACATATAACAGATAAACTATATGAATTATATAATCACCAATACCTTTAAAATATACATTCTGTAATCACATACATGCTAACAGGATCCGAAGATGAACAGACATATGTATGAATCATTGAGCAGATTCTGTACAGCCAGACAATCAAAACACTCTAATCAAATTTACTCCCATAAGAAATAGAAATTAAATTTAAAAAACAAACATAAGTAAGGAGACATAAAGTTCTGGGGGCTTGTCCCAGCACATTCCACTCTAGTTTACAACCTCGGAACACTACCTCCAGGAAGACTCTGTTGCCCTAGTAACAAGAGTTGAGAACGTAATAATGCTGCCGCCTTGTGGCTGTTTCCCACAACAGCAGCTTTATACCCAGTGCCAATTGTTGCTTAATAGTCACAAGGACTGCAGGGCTCTAAATGACACCTGCCCTCAAAAAATGCCCTGCGGTAGGGAATAGGCAAGAAAATTCAAGACATGAGAAAATTTTCAAGAAGTCAATAAGAGGAGGGAAGTTGTACTCACGCTTTAAAAAAAAGGAAAAGTAAAAAAAGGACATGCCTAAAGCTCAGTATAAGGAATTATTAGCCATAGGCAAATTCAAATTCAAAAAGGTTTCAGCTCACACCAGTCATGACCATCAGCAAAAAGTCTACAAACTATAAATGCTGAAGGGGTTTTAGAGAACTGTGTACCTTCTAGCTGCTGGTGGGATGTAAAGTGGTAACAGCACTAACGCAAACTGAATCGAGCTGCTTTACAAGGTAAAAACTGAGCTACCATATGATGCGGCAGGGCACCTTTTGGGCCTATAACCTAAGACCACCAGAATCGGAAAGACAGAGGCAGGCAAATGTGCACTGCAGCCATATTGAAATAGCCAAGAAATGGAAGCAAAAAAAGATCCATAAACAGATGAATGGACAAAAAGAAGAGGTATATGGACAGCATGGAATAGTAGCCTCGGAAAAAAAATAAACAATGCCGTGTTCAGGACTACAGTTGAGCCTAGAAATAATCATATAAGGTTAAGTAAGTCAAAAAGGTATGACAAATATCCTCTGATATCATTTATACATGTTATCCTAAGATTGCTACCAATGAACATATTTCCACAAAAAAAGACACTCACAGACTTATCAAATAAACTAATTGTTAGCCAAAATGAAAGGTGGGAGGATGGGTAAATTAGGACTATGGGGTTAACATACATATAGTAATGTTTGTTAAATGTATATAAACAAAAAACATACAAACTATATAAATTATATAATCACAATACCTTTAAAATATACATTCTGTAATTCCATACATGCTAACATGATCCGAAGAGGAACAGACATATGTGTGAATCATTGCGTAGATTCTGTACAGCCAGACAATCAAAACACTCTAATCAAATTTACTCCGATAAGAAATAGAAATTAAATTTAAAAAACAAACATAAGTAAGGAGACATAAAGTTCTGGGGGCTTGTCCCAGCACATTCCACTCTAGTTTACAACCTCGGAACACTACCTCCAGGAAGACTCTGTTGCCCTAGTAACAAGAATTGAGAATGTAATAATGCTGCTGCCTTGTGGCTGTTTCCCACAACAGCAGCTTTAAACACACTGCTAATGGTTGCTTCATAGTCACAAGGATTGCAGGGCTCTAAATGACACCTGCCCTCAAGAAATGCCCTGGAGTGGGGAATAGGCAAGAAAATTCAACACATGAGAAATTTTTCAAGAAGTCAATATGAAGAGGGAAGTTGTACTCACTCTTTATCAAAAAAAGGAAAAGAAAAAAAAGGACATGCTTAAAGCTCAGTATAAGGAATTATTAGCCACATGCAAATTCAAATTCAAAAAGGTTTCAGCTCACACCAGTCATGACCATCAGCAAAAAGACTACAAACTATAAATGCTTAAGGGGTTTGAGAAAAATGTGTACCTTCTAGCTGCTCGTGGGATGTAAAGTGGTAACAGCACTAACGAAAACTGAATGGAGCTGCTTTACAACGTAAAAACTGAGCTACCATATGATGCGACAGGGCACCATTTCAGCCTATTAACTAAGACCACCAGAATCGGAAAGACAGAGGCAGGCAAATGTGCACTGCAGCAATATTGAAATAGCCAAGACATGGAAGCAAAAAAAGGTCCATAAACAGATGAATGGACAAAGACGAAGTGGTATACGTACCAAATGGAATAGAAGCCTCGGGAACAAAATGAACAATGCCATTTTCAGGACTACAGTTGAGCCTAGAAATAATCATATAACGTTAAGTAAGTCAAAAGGGTATGACAGGGGCTTCCCTGGTGGCGCGGTGGTTGAGAATCTGCCTGCTAATGCAGGGGACGCGGGTTCGAGCCCTGGTCTGGGAGGATCCCACGTGCCACGGAGCAACTGGGACCGTGAGCCACAACTGCTGAGCCTGCGCATCTGGAGCCTGTGCCACGCAACGGGAGGGGTCACGATACAGAGAGGCTCGCGCACCGCAATGAAGAGTGGCCCCCGCTTGCCGCAACTAGAGAAAGCCCTCGCACGAAACGAAGACCCAACACAGCTAAATAAATAGATAAATAAATAAATAAAGTAGCTATTAATTTTAAAAAAAGGGGATGACAAATATCCTATGATATCATTTATACATGTTATCCTAAGATTGCTACCAATGAACATATTTCCACAAAAAAAGACACTCACAGACTTATCAAATAAACTAATGGTTAGCCAAAATGAAAGGTGGGAGGATGGGTAAATTAGGACTATGGCGCTAACATACATATAGTAATGTTTGTTAAATGTATATAAACATATAACATATAAACTATATAATTTATATAATCACAATACCTTTAAAATATACATTCTGTAATCACATACATGCTAACAGGATCCGAAGATGAACAGACATATGTATGAATCATGGAGCAGATTCTGTACAGCCAATCAAAACACTCTAATCAAATTTACTCCGATAAGAAATAGAAATTAAATTTAAAAAACAAACATATGTAAGGAGACATAAAGTTCTGGGGGCTTGTCCCAGCACATTCCACTCTAGTTTACAACCTCGGAACACTACCTCCTGGAAGACTCTGTTGCCCTAGTAGCAAGAGTTGAGAACGTAATAATGCTGCCGCCTTGTGGCTGTTTCCCACAACAGCAGCTTTAAACCCAGTGCTAATGGTTGCTTACGAGTCACAAGGACTGCAGGGCTCTAAATGACACCTGCCCTCAAAAAAGGCCCTGGGGTAGGGAATAGGCAAGAAAATTCAACATATGAGAAATTTTTCAAGAAGTCAATATGAAGAGAGAAGTTGTACTCACTCTTTAACAAAAAAAGGACAAGAAGAAAAAGGGGATGCCTAAAGCTCAGTATAAGGAATTATTAGCCACATGCCTATCCAACCTCCAAAAAGGTTTCAGCTCACACAGGTCAAATGGCCATCAGCAAAAAGTCCACAAACTATAAATGCAGAAGGGGTTTTAGAGAACTCTGTACCTCCTAGCTCTGGTGGGATCTAAAGTGGTAACAGCACTAACAAAAACGGAATGGAGCTGCTTTACAAGGTAAAAACTGAGCTACCATATGATGCGACAGGGCACCTTTTGAGCCTATTAACTAAGACCACCAGAATCGGAAAGACAGAGGCAGGCAAATGTGCACTGCAGCAATATTGAAATAGCCAAGACATACAAGCAATAAAAAGGTCCATAAACAGATGAATGGACAAAGACCAAATGGTATACGTACCAAATGGAATAGTGGCCTCGCGAACAAAATGAACAATGCCGTTTTCAGGACTACAGTTGAGCCTAGAAATAATCATATAGGGTTAAGTAAGTCACAAGGGTATGACAAATATCCTATGATATCATTTATACATGTTATCCTAAGATTGCTACCAATGAACATATTTCCACAAAAAAAGACACTCACAGACTTATCAAATAAACTAATGGTTAGCCAAAATGAAAGGTGGGAGGTTGGGTAAATTAGGACTATGGCGTTTACATACATATACTAATGTATGTTAAATGTATATAAACATATAACAGATAAACTATATGAATTATATAATCACCAATACCTTTAAAATATACATTCTGTAATCACATACATGCTAACAGGATCCGAAGATGAACAGACATATGTATGAATCATTGAGCCGATTCTGTACAGCAGACAATCAAAACACTCTAATCAAGTTTACTCCGATAAGAAATAGAAATTAAATTTAAAAAACAAACATAAGTAAGGAGACAAAAACTTCTCGGGGCTTCTCCCTGCACATTCCACTCTATTTTACAACCTCGGAACACTACCTCCAGGAAGACTCTGTTGCCCTAGTAACAAGAGTTGAGAACGTAATAATGCTGCCGCCTTGTGGCTGTTTCCCACAACAGCAGCTTTATACCCAGTGCCAATTGTTGCTTAATAGTCACAAGGACTGCAGGGCTCTAAATGACACCTGCCCTCAAAAAATGCCCTGCGGTAGGGAATAGGCAAGAAAATTCAAGACATGAGAAAATTTTCAAGAAGTCAATAAGAGGAGGGAAGTTGTACTCACGCTTTAAAAAAAAGGAAAAGTAAAAAAAGGACATGCCTAAAGCTCAGTATAAGGAATTATTAGCCATAGGCAAATTCAAATTCAAAAAGGTTTCAGCTCACACCAGTCATGACCATCAGCAAAAAGTCTACAAACTATAAATGCTGAAGGGGTTTTAGAGAACTGTGTACCTTCTAGCTGCTGGTGGGATGTAAAGTGGTAACAGCACTAACGCAAACTGAATCGAGCTGCTTTACAAGGTAAAAACTGAGCTACCATATGATGCGGCAGGGCACCTTTTGGGCCTATAACCTAAGACCACCAGAATCGGAAAGACAGAGGCAGGCAAATGTGCACTGCAGCCATATTGAAATAGCCAAGAAATGGAAGCAAAAAAAGATCCATAAACAGATGAATGGACAAAAAGAAGACGTATATGGACAGCATGGAATAGTAGCCTCGGAAAAAAAATAAACAATGCCGTGTTCAGGACTACAGTTGAGCCTAGAAATAATCATATAAGGTTAAGTAAGTCAAAAAGGTATGACAAATATCCTCTGATATCATTTATACATGTTATCCTAAGATTGCTACCAATGAACATATTTCCACAAAAAAAGACACTCACAGACTTATCAAATAAACTAATTGTTAGCCAAAATGAAAGGTGGGAGGATGGGTAAATTAGGACTATGGGGTTAACATACATATAGTAATGTTTGTTAAATGTATATAAACAAAAAACATACAAACTATATAAATTATATAATCACAATACCTTTAAAATATACATTCTGTAATTCCATACATGCTAACATGATCCGAAGAGGAACAGACATATGTGTGAATCATTGCGTAGATTCTGTACAGCCAGACAATCAAAACACTCTAATCAAATTTACTCCGATAAGAAATAGAAATTAAATTTAAAAAACAAACATAAGTAAGGAGACATAAAGTTCTGGGGGCTTGTCCCAGCACATTCCACTCTAGTTTACAACCTCGGAACACTACCTCCAGGAAGACTCTGTTGCCCTAGTAACAAGAATTGAGAATGTAATAATGCTGCTGCCTTGTGGCTGTTTCCCACAACAGCAGCTTTAAACACACTGCTAATGGTTGCTTCATAGTCACAAGGATTGCAGGGCTCTAAATGACACCTGCCCTCAAGAAATGCCCTGGAGTGGGGAATAGGCAAGAAAATTCAACACATGAGAAATTTTTCAAGAAGTCAATATGAAGAGGGAAGTTGTACTCACTCTTTATCAAAAAAAGGAAAAGAAAAAAAAGGACATGCTTAAAGCTCAGTATAAGGAATTATTAGCCACATGCAAATTCAAATTCAAAAAGGTTTCAGCTCACACCAGTCATGACCATCAGCAAAAAGACTACAAACTATAAATGCTTAAGGGGTTTGAGAAAAATGTGTACCTTCTAGCTGCTCGTGGGATGTAAAGTGGTAACAGCACTAACGAAAACTGAATGGAGCTGCTTTACAACGTAAAAACTGAGCTACCATATGATGCGACAGGGCACCATTTCAGCCTATTAACTAAGACCACCAGAATCGGAAAGACAGAGGCAGGCAAATGTGCACTGCAGCAATATTGAAATAGCCAAGACATGGAAGCAAAAAAAGGTCCATAAACAGATGAATGGACAAAGACGAAGTGGTATACGTACCAAATGGAATAGAAGCCTCGGGAACAAAATGAACAATGCCATTTTCAGGACTACAGTTGAGCCTAGAAATAATCATATAACGTTAAGTAAGTCAAAAGGGTATGACAGGGGCTTCCCTGGTGGCGCGGTGGTTGAGAATCTGCCTGCTAATGCAGGGGACGCGGGTTCGAGCCCTGGTCTGGGAGGATCCCACGTGCCACGGAGCAACTGGGACCGTGAGCCACAACTGCTGAGCCTGCGCATCTGGAGCCTGTGCCACGCAACGGGAGGGGTCACGATACAGAGAGGCTCGCGCACCGCAATGAAGAGTGGCCCCCGCTTGCCGCAACTAGAGAAAGCCCTCGCACGAAACGAAGACCCAACACAGCTAAATAAATAGATAAATAAATAAATAAAGTAGCTATTAATTTTAAAAAAAGGGGATGACAAATATCCTATGATATCATTTATACATGTTATCCTAAGATTGCTACCAATGAACATATTTCCACAAAAAAAGACACTCACAGACTTATCAAATAAACTAATGGTTAGCCAAAATGAAAGGTGGGAGGATGGGTAAATTAGGACTATGGCGCTAACATACATATAGTAATGTTTGTTAAATGTATATAAACATATAACATATAAACTATATAATTTATATAATCACAATACCTTTAAAATATACATTCTGTAATCACATACATGCTAACAGGATCCGAAGATGAACAGACATATGTATGAATCATGGAGCAGATTCTGTACAGCCAATCAAAACACTCTAATCAAATTTACTCCGATAAGAAATAGAAATTAAATTTAAAAAACAAACATATGTAAGGAGACATAAAGTTCTGGGGGCTTGTCCCAGCACATTCCACTCTAGTTTACAACCTCGGAACACTACCTCCTGGAAGACTCTGTTGCCCTAGTAGCAAGAGTTGAGAACGTAATAATGCTGCCGCCTTGTGGCTGTTTCCCACAACAGCAGCTTTAAACCCAGTGCTAATGGTTGCTTACGAGTCACAAGGACTGCAGGGCTCTAAATGACACCTGCCCTCAAAAAAGGCCCTGGGGTAGGGAATAGGCAAGAAAATTCAACACATGAGAAATTTTTCAAGAAGTCAATACGAAGAGAGAAGTTGTACTCACTCTTTAACAAAAAAAGGACAAGAAGAAAAAGGGGATGCCTAAAGCTCAGTATAAGGAATTATTAGCCACATGCCTATCCAACCTCCAAAAAGGTTTCAGCTCACACAGGTCAAATGGCCATCAGCAAAAAGTCCACAAACTATAAATGCAGAAGGGGTTTTAGAGAACTCTGTACCTCCTAGCTCTGGTGGGATCTAAAGTGGTAACAGCACTAACAAAAACGGAATGGAGCTGCTTTACAAGGTAAAAACTGAGCTACCATATGATGCGACAGGGCACCTTTTGAGCCTATTAACTAAGACCACCAGAATCGGAAAGACAGAGGCAGGCAAATGTGCACTGCAGCAATATTGAAATAGCCAAGACATACAAGCAATAAAAAGGTCCATAAACAGATGAATGGACAAAGACCAAATGGTATACGTACCAAATGGAATAGTGGCCTCGCGAACAAAATGAACAATGCCGTTTTCAGGACTACAGTTGAGCCTAGAAATAATCATATAGGGTTAAGTAAGTCACAAGGGTATGACAAATATCCTATGATATCATTTATACATGTTATCCTAAGATTGCTACCAATGAACATATTTCCACAAAAAAAGACACTCACAGACTTATCAAATAAACTAATGGTTAGCCAAAATGAAAGGTGGGAGGTTGGGTAAATTAGGACTATGGCGTTTACATACATATACTAATGTATGTTAAATGTATATAAACATATAACAGATAAACTATATGAATTATATAATCACCAATACCTTTAAAATATACATTCTGTAATCACATACATGCTAACAGGATCCGAAGATGAACAGACATATGTATGAATCATTGAGCCGATTCTGTACAGCAGACAATCAAAACACTCTAATCAAGTTTACTCCGATAAGAAATAGAAATTAAATTTAAAAAACAAACATAAGTAAGGAGACATAAACTTCTCGGGGCTTCTCCCTGCACATTCCACTCTATTTTACAACCTCGGAACACTACCTCCAGGAAGACTCTGTTGCCCTAGTAACAAGAGTTGAGAACGTAATAATGCTGCCGCCTTGTGGCTGTTTCCCACAACAGCAGCTTTATACCCAGTGCCAATTGTTGCTTAATAGTCACAAGGACTGCAGGGCTCTAAATGACACCTGCCCTCAAAAAATGCCCTGCGGTAGGGAATAGGCAAGAAAATTCAAGACATGAGAAAATTTTCAAGAAGTCAATAAGAGGAGGGAAGTTGTACTCACGCTTTAAAAAAAAGGAAAAGTAAAAAAAGGACATGCCTAAAGCTCAGTATAAGGAATTATTAGCCATAGGCAAATTCAAATTCAAAAAGGTTTCAGCTCACACCAGTCATGACCATCAGCAAAAAGTCTACAAACTATAAATGCTGAAGGGGTTTTAGAGAACTGTGTACCTTCTAGCTGCTGGTGGGATGTAAAGTGGTAACAGCACTAACGCAAACTGAATCGAGCTGCTTTACAAGGTAAAAACTGAGCTACCATATGATGCGGCAGGGCACCTTTTGGGCCTATAACCTAAGACCACCAGAATCGGAAAGACAGAGGCAGGCAAATGTGCACTGCAGCCATATTGAAATAGCCAAGAAATGGAAGCAAAAAAAGATCCATAAACAGATGAATGGACAAAAAGAAGAGGTATATGGACAGCATGGAATAGTAGCCTCGGAAAAAAAATAAACAATGCCGTGTTCAGGACTACAGTTGAGCCTAGAAATAATCATATAAGGTTAAGTAAGTCAAAAAGGTATGACAAATATCCTCTGATATCATTTATACATGTTATCCTAAGATTGCTACCAATGAACATATTTCCACAAAAAAAGACACTCACAGACTTATCAAATAAACTAATTGTTAGCCAAAATGAAAGGTGGGAGGATGGGTAAATTAGGACTATGGGGTTAACATACATATAGTAATGTTTGTTAAATGTATATAAACAAAAAACATACAAACTATATAAATTATATAATCACAATACCTTTAAAATATACATTCTGTAATTCCATACATGCTAACATGATCCGAAGAGGAACAGACATATGTGTGAATCATTGCGTAGATTCTGTACAGCCAGACAATCAAAACACTCTAATCAAATTTACTCCGATAAGAAATAGAAATTAAATTTAAAAAACAAACATAAGTAAGGAGACATAAAGTTCTGGGGGCTTGTCCCAGCACATTCCACTCTAGTTTACAACCTCGGAACACTACCTCCAGGAAGACTCTGTTGCCCTAGTAACAAGAATTGAGAATGTAATAATGCTGCTGCCTTGTGGCTGTTTCCCACAACAGCAGCTTTAAACACACTGCTAATGGTTGCTTCATAGTCACAAGGATTGCAGGGCTCTAAATGACACCTGCCCTCAAGAAATGCCCTGGAGTGGGGAATAGGCAAGAAAATTCAACACATGAGAAATTTTTCAAGAAGTCAATATGAAGAGGGAAGTTGTACTCACTCTTTATCAAAAAAAGGAAAAGAAAAAAAAGGAAATGCTTAAAGCTCAGTATAAGGAATTATTAGCCACATGCAAATTCAAATTCAAAAAGGTTTCAGCTCACACCAGTCATGACCATCAGCAAAAAGACTACAAACTATAAATGCTTAAGGGGTTTGAGAAAAATGTGTACCTTCTAGCTGCTCGTGGGATGTAAAGTGGTAACAGCACTAACGAAAACTGAATGGAGCTGCTTTACAACGTAAAAACTGAGCTACCATATGATGCGACAGGGCACCTTTTCAGCCTATTAACTAAGACCACCAGAATCGGAAAGACAGAGGCAGGCAAATGTGCACTGCAGCAATATTGAAATAGCCAAGACATGGAAGCAAAAAAAGGTCCATAAACAGATGAATGGACAAAGACGAAGTGGTATACGTACCAAATGGAATAGAAGCCTCGGGAACAAAATGAACAATGCCATTTTCAGGACTACAGTTGAGCCTAGAAATAATCATATAACGTTAAGTAAGTCAAAAGGGTATGACAGGGGCTTCCCTGGTGGCGCGGTGGTTGAGAATCTGCCTGCTAATGCAGGGGACGCGGGTTCGAGCCCTGGTCTGGGAGGATCCCACGTGCCACGGAGCAACTGGGACCGTGAGCCACAACTGCTGAGCCTGCGCATCTGGAGCCTGTGCCACGCAACGGGAGGGGTCACGATACAGAGAGGCTCGCGCACCGCAATGAAGAGTGGCCCCCGCTTGCCGCAACTAGAGAAAGCCCTCGCACGAAACGAAGACCCAACACAGCTAAATAAATAGATAAATAAATAAATAAAGTAGCTATTAATTTTAAAAAAAGGGGATGACAAATATCCTATGATATCATTTATACATGTTATCCTAAGATTGCTACCAATGAACATATTTCCACAAAAAAAGACACTCACAGACTTATCAAATAAACTAATGGTTAGCCAAAATGAAAGGTGGGAGGATGGGTAAATTAGGACTATGGCGCTAACATACATATAGTAATGTTTGTTAAATGTATATAAACATATAACATATAAACTATATAATTTATATAATCACAATACCTTTAAAATATACATTCTGTAATCACATACATGCTAACAGGATCCGAAGATGAACAGACATATGTATGAATCATGGAGCAGATTCTGTACAGCCAATCAAAACACTCTAATCAAATTTACTCCGATAAGAAATAGAAATTAAATTTAAAAAACAAACATATGTAAGGAGACATAAAGTTCTGGGGGCTTGTCCCAGCACATTCCACTCTAGTTTACAACCTCGGAACACTACCTCCTGGAAGACTCTGTTGCCCTAGTAGCAAGAGTTGAGAACGTAATAATGCTGCCGCCTTGTGGCTGTTTCCCACAACAGCAGCTTTAAACCCAGTGCTAATGGTTGCTTACGAGTCACAAGGACTGCAGGGCTCTAAATGACACCTGCCCTCAAAAAAGGCCCTGGGGTAGGGAATAGGCAAGAAAATTCAACACATGAGAAATTTTTCAAGAAGTCAATACGAAGAGAGAAGTTGTACTCACTCTTTAACAAAAAAAGGACAAGAAGAAAAAGGGGATGCCTAAAGCTCAGTATAAGGAATTATTAGCCACATGCCTATCCAACCTCCAAAAAGGTTTCAGCTCACACAGGTCAAATGGCCATCAGCAAAAAGTCCACAAACTATAAATGCAGAAGGGGTTTTAGAGAACTCTGTACCTCCTAGCTCTGGTGGGATCTAAAGTGGTAACAGCACTAACAAAAACGGAATGGAGCTGCTTTACAAGGTAAAAACTGAGCTACCATATGATGCGACAGGGCACCTTTTGAGCCTATTAACTAAGACCACCAGAATCGGAAAGACAGAGGCAGGCAAATGTGCACTGCAGCAATATTGAAATAGCCAAGACATACAAGCAATAAAAAGGTCCATAAACAGATGAATGGACAAAGACCAAATGGTATACGTACCAAATGGAATAGTGGCCTCGCGAACAAAATGAACAATGCCGTTTTCAGGACTACAGTTGAGCCTAGAAATAATCATATAGGGTTAAGTAAGTCACAAGGGTATGACAAATATCCTATGATATCATTTATACATGTTATCCTAAGATTGCTACCAATGAACATATTTCCACAAAAAAAGACACTCACAGACTTATCAAATAAACTAATGGTTAGCCAAAATGAAAGGTGGGAGGTTGGGTAAATTAGGACTATGGCGTTTACATACATATACTAATGTATGTTAAATGTATATAAACATATAACAGATAAACTATATGAATTATATAATCACCAATACCTTTAAAATATACATTCTGTAATCACATACATGCTAACAGGATCCGAAGATGAACAGACATATGTATGAATCATTGAGCCGATTCTGTACAGCAGACAATCAAAACACTCTAATCAAGTTTACTCCGATAAGAAATAGAAATTAAATTTAAAAAACAAACATAAGTAAGGAGACATAAACTTCTCGGGGCTTCTCCCTGCACATTCCACTCTATTTTACAACCTCGGAACACTACCTCCAGGAAGACTCTGTTGCCCTAGTAACAAGAGTTGAGAACGTAATAATGCTGCCGCCTTGTGGCTGTTTCCCACAACAGCAGCTTTATACCCAGTGCCAATTGTTGCTTAATAGTCACAAGGACTGCAGGGCTCTAAATGACACCTGCCCTCAAAAAATGCCCTGCGGTAGGGAATAGGCAAGAAAATTCAAGACATGAGAAAATTTTCAAGAAGTCAATAAGAGGAGGGAAGTTGTACTCACGCTTTAAAAAAAAGGAAAAGTAAAAAAAGGACATGCCTAAAGCTCAGTATAAGGAATTATTAGCCATAGGCAAATTCAAATTCAAAAAGGTTTCAGCTCACACCAGTCATGACCATCAGCAAAAAGTCTACAAACTATAAATGCTGAAGGGGTTTTAGAGAACTGTGTACCTTCTAGCTGCTGGTGGGATGTAAAGTGGTAACAGCACTAACGCAAACTGAATCGAGCTGCTTTACAAGGTAAAAACTGAGCTACCATATGATGCGGCAGGGCACCTTTTGGGCCTATAACCTAAGACCACCAGAATCGGAAAGACAGAGGCAGGCAAATGTGCACTGCAGCCATATTGAAATAGCCAAGAAATGGAAGCAAAAAAAGATCCATAAACAGATGAATGGACAAAAAGAAGAGGTATATGGACAGCATGGAATAGTAGCCTCGGAAAAAAAATAAACAATGCCGTGTTCAGGACTACAGTTGAGCCTAGAAATAATCATATAAGGTTAAGTAAGTCAAAAAGGTATGACAAATATCCTCTGATATCATTTATACATGTTATCCTAAGATTGCTACCAATGAACATATTTCCACAAAAAAAGACACTCACAGACTTATCAAATAAACTAATTGTTAGCCAAAATGAAAGGTGGGAGGATGGGTAAATTAGGACTATGGGGTTAACATACATATAGTAATGTTTGTTAAATGTATATAAACAAAAAACATACAAACTATATAAATTATATAATCACAATACCTTTAAAATATACATTCTGTAATTCCATACATGCTAACATGATCCGAAGAGGAACAGACATATGTGTGAATCATTGCGTAGATTCTGTACAGCCAGACAATCAAAACACTCTAATCAAATTTACTCCGATAAGAAATAGAAATTAAATTTAAAAAACAAACATAAGTAAGGAGACATAAAGTTCTGGGGGCTTGTCCCAGCACATTCCACTCTAGTTTACAACCTCGGAACACTACCTCCAGGAAGACTCTGTTGCCCTAGTAACAAGAATTGAGAATGTAATAATGCTGCTGCCTTGTGGCTGTTTCCCACAACAGCAGCTTTAAACACACTGCTAATGGTTGCTTCATAGTCACAAGGATTGCAGGGCTCTAAATGACACCTGCCCTCAAGAAATGCCCTGGAGTGGGGAATAGGCAAGAAAATTCAACACATGAGAAATTTTTCAAGAAGTCAATATGAAGAGGGAAGTTGTACTCACTCTTTATCAAAAAAAGGAAAAGAAAAAAAAGGACATGCTTAAAGCTCAGTATAAGGAATTATTAGCCACATGCAAATTCAAATTCAAAAAGGTTTCAGCTCACACCAGTCATGACCATCAGCAAAAAGACTACAAACTATAAATGCTTAAGGGGTTTGAGAAAAATGTGTACCTTCTAGCTGCTCGTGGGATGTAAAGTGGTAACAGCACTAACGAAAACTGAATGGAGCTGCTTTACAACGTAAAAACTGAGCTACCATATGATGCGACAGGGCACCTTTTCAGCCTATTAACTAAGACCACCAGAATCGGAAAGACAGAGGCAGGCAAATGTGCACTGCAGCAATATTGAAATAGCCAAGACATGGAAGCAAAAAAAGGTCCATAAACAGATGAATGGACAAAGACGAAGTGGTATACGTACCAAATGGAATAGAAGCCTCGGGAACAAAATGAACAATGCCATTTTCAGGACTACAGTTGAGCCTAGAAATAATCATATAACGTTAAGTAAGTCAAAAGGGTATGACAGGGGCTTCCCTGGTGGCGCGGTGGTTGAGAATCTGCCTGCTAATGCAGGGGACGCGGGTTCGAGCCCTGGTCTGGGAGGATCCCACGTGCCACGGAGCAACTGGGACCGTGAGCCACAACTGCTGAGCCTGCGCATCTGGAGCCTGTGCCACGCAACGGGAGGGGTCACGATACAGAGAGGCTCGCGCACCGCAATGAAGAGTGGCCCCCGCTTGCCGCAACTAGAGAAAGCCCTCGCACGAAACGAAGACCCAACACAGCTAAATAAATAGATAAATAAATAAATAAAGTAGCTATTAATTTTAAAAAAAGGGGATGACAAATATCCTATGATATCATTTATACATGTTATCCTAAGATTGCTACCAATGAACATATTTCCACAAAAAAAGACACTCACAGACTTATCAAATAAACTAATGGTTAGCCAAAATGAAAGGTGGGAGGATGGGTAAATTAGGACTATGGCGCTAACATACATATAGTAATGTTTGTTAAATGTATATAAACATATAACATATAAACTATATAATTTATATAATCACAATACCTTTAAAATATACATTCTGTAATCACATACATGCTAACAGGATCCGAAGATGAACAGACATATGTATGAATCATGGAGCAGATTCTGTACAGCCAATCAAAACACTCTAATCAAATTTACTCCGATAAGAAATAGAAATTAAATTTAAAAAACAAACATATGTAAGGAGACATAAAGTTCTGGGGGCTTGTCCCAGCACATTCCACTCTAGTTTACAACCTCGGAACACTACCTCCTGGAAGACTCTGTTGCCCTAGTAGCAAGAGTTGAGAACGTAATAATGCTGCCGCCTTGTGGCTGTTTCCCACAACAGCAGCTTTAAACCCAGTGCTAATGGTTGCTTACGAGTCACAAGGACTGCAGGGCTCTAAATGACACCTGCCCTCAAAAAAGGCCCTGGGGTAGGGAATAGGCAAGAAAATTCAACATATGAGAAATTTTTCAAGAAGTCAATATGAAGAGAGAAGTTGTACTCACTCTTTAACAAAAAAAGGACAAGAAGAAAAAGGGGATGCCTAAAGCTCAGTATAAGGAATTATTAGCCACATGCCTATCCAACCTCCAAAAAGGTTTCAGCTCACACAGGTCAAATGGCCATCAGCAAAAAGTCCACAAACTATAAATGCAGAAGGGGTTTTAGAGAACTCTGTACCTCCTAGCTCTGGTGGGATCTAAAGTGGTAACAGCACTAACAAAAACGGAATGGAGCTGCTTTACAAGGTAAAAACTGAGCTACCATATGATGCGACAGGGCACCTTTTGAGCCTATTAACTAAGACCACCAGAATCGGAAAGACAGAGGCAGGCAAATGTGCACTGCAGCAATATTGAAATAGCCAAGACATACAAGCAATAAAAAGGTCCATAAACAGATGAATGGACAAAGACCAAATGGTATACGTACCAAATGGAATAGTGGCCTCGCGAACAAAATGAACAATGCCGTTTTCAGGACTACAGTTGAGCCTAGAAATAATCATATAGGGTTAAGTAAGTCACAAGGGTATGACAAATATCCTATGATATCATTTTTACATGTTATCCTAAGATTGCTACCAATGAACATATTTCCACAAAAAAAGACACTCACAGACTTATCAAATAAACTAATGGTTAGCCAAAATGAAAGGTGGGAGGTTGGGTAAATTAGGACTATGGCGTTTACATACATATACTAATGTATGTTAAATGTATATAAACATATAACAGATAAACTATATGAATTATATAATCACCAATACCTTTAAAATATACATTCTGTAATCACATACATGCTAACAGGATCCGAAGATGAACAGACATATGTATGAATCATTGAGCCGATTCTGTACAGCAGACAATCAAAACACTCTAGTCAAGTTTACTCCGATAAGAAATAGAAATTAAATTTAAAAAACAAACATAAGTAAGGAGACAAAAACTTCTCGGGGCTTCTCCCTGCACATTCCACTCTATTTTACAACCTCGGAACACTACCTCCAGGAAGACTCTGTTGCCCTAGTAACAAGAGTTGAGAACGTAATAATGCTGCCGCCTTGTGGCTGTTTCCCACAACAGCAGCTTTATACCCAGTGCCAATTGTTGCTTAATAGTCACAAGGACTGCAGGGCTCTAAATGACACCTGCCCTCAAAAAATGCCCTGCGGTAGGGAATAGGCAAGAAAATTCAAGACATGAGAAAATTTTCAAGAAGTCAATAAGAGGAGGGAAGTTGTACTCACGCTTTAAAAAAAAGGAAAAGTAAAAAAAGGACATGCCTAAAGCTCAGTATAAGGAATTATTAGCCATAGGCAAATTCAAATTCAAAAAGGTTTCAGCTCACACCAGTCATGACCATCAGCAAAAAGTCTACAAACTATAAATGCTGAAGGGGTTTTAGAGAACTGTGTACCTTCTAGCTGCTGGTGGGATGTAAAGTGGTAACAGCACTAACGCAAACTGAATCGAGCTGCTTTACAAGGTAAAAACTGAGCTACCATATGATGCGGCAGGGCACCTTTTGGGCCTATAACCTAAGACCACCAGAATCGGAAAGACAGAGGCAGGCAAATGTGCACTGCAGCCATATTGAAATAGCCAAGAAATGGAAGCAAAAAAAGATCCATAAACAGATGAATGGACAAAAAGAAGAGGTATATGGACAGCATGGAATAGTAGCCTCGGGAAAAAAATAAACAATGCCGTGTTCAGGACTACAGTTGAGCCTAGAAATAATCATATAAGGTTAAGTAAGTCAAAAAGGTATGACAAATATCCTCTGATATCATTTATACATGTTATCCTAAGATTGCTACCAATGAACATATTTCCACAAAAAAAGACACTCACAGACTTATCAAATAAACTAATTGTTAGCCAAAATGAAAGGTGGGAGGATGGGTAAATTAGGACTATGGGGTTAACATACATATAGTAATGTTTGTTAAATGTATATAAACAAAAAACATACAAACTATATAAATTATATAATCACAATACCTTTAAAATATACATTCTGTAATTCCATACATGCTAACATGATCCGAAGAGGAACAGACATATGTGTGAATCATTGCGTAGATTCTGTACAGCCAGACAATCAAAACACTCTAATCAAATTTACTCCGATAAGAAATAGAAATTAAATTTAAAAAACAAACATAAGTAAGGAGACATAAAGTTCTGGGGGCTTGTCCCAGCACATTCCACTCTAGTTTACAACCTCGGAACACTACCTCCAGGAAGACTCTGTTGCCCTAGTAACAAGAATTGAGAATGTAATAATGCTGCTGCCTTGTGGCTGTTTCCCACAACAGCAGCTTTAAACACACTGCTAATGGTTGCTTCATAGTCACAAGGATTGCAGGGCTCTAAATGACACCTGCCCTCAAGAAATGCCCTGGAGTGGGGAATAGGCAAGAAAATTCAACACATGAGAAATTTTTCAAGAAGTCAATATGAAGAGGGAAGTTGTACTCACTCTTTATCAAAAAAAGGAAAAGAAAAAAAAGGACATGCTTAAAGCTCAGTATAAGGAATTATTAGCCACATGCAAATTCAAATTCAAAAAGGTTTCAGCTCACACCAGTCATGACCATCAGCAAAAAGACTACAAACTATAAATGCTTAAGGGGTTTGAGAAAAATGTGTACCTTCTAGCTGCTCGTGGGATGTAAAGTGGTAACAGCACTAACGAAAACTGAATGGAGCTGCTTTACAACGTAAAAACTGAGCTACCATATGATGCGACAGGGCACCATTTCAGCCTATTAACTAAGACCACCAGAATCGGAAAGACAGAGGCAGGCAAATGTGCACTGCAGCAATATTGAAATAGCCAAGACATGGAAGCAAAAAAAGGTCCATAAACAGATGAATGGACAAAGACGAAGTGGTATACGTACCAAATGGAATAGAAGCCTCGGGAACAAAATGAACAATGCCATTTTCAGGACTACAGTTGAGCCTAGAAATAATCATATAACGTTAAGTAAGTCAAAAGGGTATGACAGGGGCTTCCCTGGTGGCGCGGTGGTTGAGAATCTGCCTGCTAATGCAGGGGACGCGGGTTCGAGCCCTGGTCTGGGAGGATCCCACGTGCCACGGAGCAACTGGGACCGTGAGCCACAACTGCTGAGCCTGCGCATCTGGAGCCTGTGCCACGCAACGGGAGGGGTCACGATACAGAGAGGCTCGCGCACCGCAATGAAGAGTGGCCCCCGCTTGCCGCAACTAGAGAAAGCCCTCGCACGAAACGAAGACCCAACACAGCTAAATAAATAGATAAATAAATAAATAAAGTAGCTATTAATTTTAAAAAAAGGGGATGACAAATATCCTATGATATCATTTATACATGTTATCCTAAGATTGCTACCAATGAACATATTTCCACAAAAAAAGACACTCACAGACTTATCAAATAAACTAATGGTTAGCCAAAATGAAAGGTGGGAGGATGGGTAAATTAGGACTATGGCGCTAACATACATATAGTAATGTTTGTTAAATGTATATAAACATATAACATATAAACTATATAATTTATATAATCACAATACCTTTAAAATATACATTCTGTAATCACATACATGCTAACAGGATCCGAAGATGAACAGACATATGTATGAATCATGGAGCAGATTCTGTACAGCCAATCAAAACACTCTAATCAAATTTACTCCGATAAGAAATAGAAATTAAATTTAAAAAACAAACATATGTAAGGAGACATAAAGTTCTGGGGGCTTGTCCCAGCACATTCCACTCTAGTTTACAACCTCGGAACACTACCTCCTGGAAGACTCTGTTGCCCTAGTAGCAAGAGTTGAGAACGTAATAATGCTGCCGCCTTGTGGCTGTTTCCCACAACAGCAGCTTTAAACCCAGTGCTAATGGTTGCTTACGAGTCACAAGGACTGCAGGGCTCTAAATGACACCTGCCCTCAAAAAAGGCCCTGGGGTAGGGAATAGGCAAGAAAATTCAACATATGAGAAATTTTTCAAGAAGTCAATATGAAGAGAGAAGTTGTACTCACTCTTTAACAAAAAAAGGACAAGAAGAAAAAGGGGATGCCTAAAGCTCAGTATAAGGAATTATTAGCCACATGCCTATCCAACCTCCAAAAAGGTTTCAGCTCACACAGGTCAAATGGCCATCAGCAAAAAGTCCACAAACTATAAATGCAGAAGGGGTTTTAGAGAACTCTGTACCTCCTAGCTCTGGTGGGATCTAAAGTGGTAACAGCACTAACAAAAACGGAATGGAGCTGCTTTACAAGGTAAAAACTGAGCTACCATATGATGCGACAGGGCACCTTTTGAGCCTATTAACTAAGACCACCAGAATCGGAAAGACAGAGGCAGGCAAATGTGCACTGCAGCAATATTGAAATAGCCAAGACATACAAGCAATAAAAAGGTCCATAAACAGATGAATGGACAAAGACCAAATGGTATACGTACCAAATGGAATAGTGGCCTCGCGAACAAAATGAACAATGCCGTTTTCAGGACTACAGTTGAGCCTAGAAATAATCATATAGGGTTAAGTAAGTCACAAGGGTATGACAAATATCCTATGATATCATTTATACATGTTATCCTAAGATTGCTACCAATGAACATATTTCCACAAAAAAAGACACTCACAGACTTATCAAATAAACTAATGGTTAGCCAAAATGAAAGGTGGGAGGTTGGGTAAATTAGGACTATGGCGTTTACATACATATAGTAATGTTTGTTAAATGTATATAAACATATAACATATAAACTATATAAATTATATAATCACAATACCTTTAAAATATACATTCTGTAATCACATACATGCCAACAGGATCCGAAGATGCACAGACATATGTATGAATCATTGAGCAGATTCTGTACAGCCAGACAATCAAAACACTCTAATCAAATTTACTCCGATAAGAAATAGAAATTAAATTTAAAAAACAAACATAAGTAAGGAGACATAAAGTTCTGGGGGCTTGTCCCAGCACATTCCACTCTAGTTTACAACCTCGGAACACTACCTCCAGGAAGACTCTGTTGCCCTAGTAACAAGAGTTGAGAACGTAATAATGCTGCCGCCTTGTGGCTGTTTCCCACAACAGCAGCTTTATACCCAGTGCCAATTGTTGCTTAATAGTCACAAGGACTGCAGGGCTCTAAATGACACCTGCCCTCAAAAAATGCCCTGCGGTAGGGAATAGGCAAGAAAATTCAAGACATGAGAAAATTTTCAAGAAGTCAATAAGAGGAGGGAAGTTGTACTCACGCTTTAAAAAAAAGGAAAAGTAAAAAAAGGACATGCCTAAAGCTCAGTATAAGGAATTATTAGCCATAGGCAAATTCAAATTCAAAAAGGTTTCAGCTCACACCAGTCATGACCATCAGCAAAAAGTCTACAAACTATAAATGCTGAAGGGGTTTTAGAGAACTGTGTACCTTCTAGCTGCTGGTGGGATGTAAAGTGGTAACAGCACTAACGCAAACTGAATCGAGCTGCTTTACAAGGTAAAAACTGAGCTACCATATGATGCGGCAGGGCACCTTTTGGGCCTATAACCTAAGACCACCAGAATCGGAAAGACAGAGGCAGGCAAATGTGCACTGCAGCCATATTGAAATAGCCAAGAAATGGAAGCAAAAAAAGATCCATAAACAGATGAATGGACAAAAAGAAGAGGTATATGGACAGCATGGAATAGTAGCCTCGGAAAAAAAATAAACAATGCCGTGTTCAGGACTACAGTTGAGCCTAGAAATAATCATATAAGGTTAAGTAAGTCAAAAAGGTATGACAAATATCCTCTGATATCATTTATACATGTTATCCTAAGATTGCTACCAATGAACATATTTCCACAAAAAAAGACACTCACAGACTTATCAAATAAACTAATTGTTAGCCAAAATGAAAGGTGGGAGGATGGGTAAATTAGGACTATGGGGTTAACATACATATAGTAATGTTTGTTAAATGTATATAAACAAAAAACATACAAACTATATAAATTATATAATCACAATACCTTTAAAATATACATTCTGTAATTCCATACATGCTAACATGATCCGAAGAGGAACAGACATATGTGTGAATCATTGCGTAGATTCTGTACAGCCAGACAATCAAAACACTCTAATCAAATTTACTCCGATAAGAAATAGAAATTAAATTTAAAAAACAAACATAAGTAAGGAGACATAAAGTTCTGGGGGCTTGTCCCAGCACATTCCACTCTAGTTTACAACCTCGGAACACTACCTCCAGGAAGACTCTGTTGCCCTAGTAACAAGAATTGAGAATGTAATAATGCTGCTGCCTTGTGGCTGTTTCCCACAACAGCAGCTTTAAACACACTGCTAATGGTTGCTTCATAGTCACAAGGATTGCAGGGCTCTAAATGACACCTGCCCTCAAGAAATGCCCTGGAGTGGGGAATAGGCAAGAAAATTCAACACATGAGAAATTTTTCAAGAAGTCAATATGAAGAGGGAAGTTGTACTCACTCTTTATCAAAAAAAGGAAAAGAAAAAAAAGGACATGCTTAAAGCTCAGTATAAGGAATTATTAGCCACATGCAAATTCAAATTCAAAAAGGTTTCAGCTCACACCAGTCATGACCATCAGCAAAAAGACTACAAACTATAAATGCTTAAGGGGTTTGAGAAAAATGTGTACCTTCTAGCTGCTCGTGGGATGTAAAGTGGTAACAGCACTAACGAAAACTGAATGGAGCTGCTTTACAACGTAAAAACTGAGCTACCATATGATGCGACAGGGCACCATTTCAGCCTATTAACTAAGACCACCAGAATCGGAAAGACAGAGGCAGGCAAATGTGCACTGCAGCAATATTGAAATAGCCAAGACATGGAAGCAAAAAAAGGTCCATAAACAGATGAATGGACAAAGACGAAGTGGTATACGTACCAAATGGAATAGAAGCCTCGGGAACAAAATGAACAATGCCATTTTCAGGACTACAGTTGAGCCTAGAAATAATCATATAACGTTAAGTAAGTCAAAAGGGTATGACAGGGGCTTCCCTGGTGGCGCGGTGGTTGAGAATCTGCCTGCTAATGCAGGGGACGCGGGTTCGAGCCCTGGTCTGGGAGGATCCCACGTGCCACGGAGCAACTGGGACCGTGAGCCACAACTGCTGAGCCTGCGCATCTGGAGCCTGTGCCACGCAACGGGAGGGGTCACGATACAGAGAGGCTCGCGCACCGCAATGAAGAGTGGCCCCCGCTTGCCGCAACTAGAGAAAGCCCTCGCACGAAACGAAGACCCAACACAGCTAAATAAATAGATAAATAAATAAATAAAGTAGCTATTAATTTTAAAAAAAGGGGATGACAAATATCCTATGATATCATTTATACATGTTATCCTAAGATTGCTACCAATGAACATATTTCCACAAAAAAAGACACTCACAGACTTATCAAATAAACTAATGGTTAGCCAAAATGAAAGGTGGGAGGATGGGTAAATTAGGACTATGGCGCTAACATACATATAGTAATGTTTGTTAAATGTATATAAACATATAACATATAAACTATA
Source organism: Balaenoptera acutorostrata (assembly GCF_949987535.1). NCBI lineage: Eukaryota > Metazoa > Chordata > Mammalia > Artiodactyla > Balaenopteridae > Balaenoptera > Balaenoptera acutorostrata. The sequence continues at coordinate 125,101,745 of NC_080064.1, forward strand.
TAATTTATATAATCACAATACCTTTAAAATATACATTCTGTAATCACATACATGCTAACAGGATCCGAAGATGAACAGACATATGTATGAATCATGGAGCAGATTCTGTACAGCCAATCAAAACACTCTAATCAAATTTACTCCGATAAGAAATAGAAATTAAATTTAAAAAACAAACATATGTAAGGAGACATAAAGTTCTGGGGGCTTGTCCCAGCACATTCCACTCTAGTTTACAACCTCGGAACACTACCTCCTGGAAGACTCTGTTGCCCTAGTAGCAAGAGTTGAGAACGTAATAATGCTGCCGCCTTGTGGCTGTTTCCCACAACAGCAGCTTTAAACCCAGTGCTAATGGTTGCTTACGAGTCACAAGGACTGCAGGGCTCTAAATGACACCTGCCCTCAAAAAAGGCCCTGGGGTAGGGAATAGGCAAGAAAATTCAACATATGAGAAATTTTTCAAGAAGTCAATATGAAGAGAGAAGTTGTACTCACTCTTTAACAAAAAAAGGACAAGAAGAAAAAGGGGATGCCTAAAGCTCAGTATAAGGAATTATTAGCCACATGCCTATCCAACCTCCAAAAAGGTTTCAGCTCACACAGGTCAAATGGCCATCAGCAAAAAGTCCACAAACTATAAATGCAGAAGGGGTTTTAGAGAACTCTGTACCTCCTAGCTCTGGTGGGATCTAAAGTGGTAACAGCACTAACAAAAACGGAATGGAGCTGCTTTACAAGGTAAAAACTGAGCTACCATATGATGCGACAGGGCACCTTTTGAGCCTATTAACTAAGACCACCAGAATCGGAAAGACAGAGGCAGGCAAATGTGCACTGCAGCAATATTGAAATAGCCAAGACATACAAGCAATAAAAAGGTCCATAAACAGATGAATGGACAAAGACCAAATGGTATACGTACCAAATGGAATAGTGGCCTCGCGAACAAAATGAACAATGCCGTTTTCAGGACTACAGTTGAGCCTAGAAATAATCATATAGGGTTAAGTAAGTCACAAGGGTATGACAAATATCCTATGATATCATTTATACATGTTATCCTAAGATTGCTACCAATGAACATATTTCCACAAAAAAAGACACTCACAGACTTATCAAATAAACTAATGGTTAGCCAAAATGAAAGGTGGGAGGTTGGGTAAATTAGGACTATGGCGTTTACATACATATACTAATGTATGTTAAATGTATATAAACATATAACAGATAAACTATATGAATTATATAATCACCAATACCTTTAAAATATACATTCTGTAATCACATACATGCTAACAGGATCCGAAGATGAACAGACATATGTATGAATCATTGAGCCGATTCTGTACAGCAGACAATCAAAACACTCTAATCAAGTTTACTCCGATAAGAAATAGAAATTAAATTTAAAAAACAAACATAAGTAAGGAGACAAAAACTTCTCGGGGCTTCTCCCTGCACATTCCACTCTATTTTACAACCTCGGAACACTACCTCCAGGAAGACTCTGTTGCCCTAGTAACAAGAGTTGAGAACGTAATAATGCTGCCGCCTTGTGGCTGTTTCCCACAACAGCAGCTTTATACCCAGTGCCAATTGTTGCTTAATAGTCACAAGGACTGCAGGGCTCTAAATGACACCTGCCCTCAAAAAATGCCCTGCGGTAGGGAATAGGCAAGAAAATTCAAGACATGAGAAAATTTTCAAGAAGTCAATAAGAGGAGGGAAGTTGTACTCACGCTTTAAAAAAAAGGAAAAGTAAAAAAAGGACATGCCTAAAGCTCAGTATAAGGAATTATTAGCCATAGGCAAATTCAAATTCAAAAAGGTTTCAGCTCACACCAGTCATGACCATCAGCAAAAAGTCTACAAACTATAAATGCTGAAGGGGTTTTAGAGAACTGTGTACCTTCTAGCTGCTGGTGGGATGTAAAGTGGTAACAGCACTAACGCAAACTGAATCGAGCTGCTTTACAAGGTAAAAACTGAGCTACCATATGATGCGGCAGGGCACCTTTTGGGCCTATAACCTAAGACCACCAGAATCGGAAAGACAGAGGCAGGCAAATGTGCACTGCAGCCATATTGAAATAGCCAAGAAATGGAAGCAAAAAAAGATCCATAAACAGATGAATGGACAAAAAGAAGAGGTATATGGACAGCATGGAATAGTAGCCTCGGAAAAAAAATAAACAATGCCGTGTTCAGGACTACAGTTGAGCCTAGAAATAATCATATAAGGTTAAGTAAGTCAAAAAGGTATGACAAATATCCTCTGATATCATTTATACATGTTATCCTAAGATTGCTACCAATGAACATATTTCCACAAAAAAAGACACTCACAGACTTATCAAATAAACTAATTGTTAGCCAAAATGAAAGGTGGGAGGATGGGTAAATTAGGACTATGGGGTTAACATACATATAGTAATGTTTGTTAAATGTATATAAACAAAAAACATACAAACTATATAAATTATATAATCACAATACCTTTAAAATATACATTCTGTAATTCCATACATGCTAACATGATCCGAAGAGGAACAGACATATGTGTGAATCATTGCGTAGATTCTGTACAGCCAGACAATCAAAACACTCTAATCAAATTTACTCCGATAAGAAATAGAAATTAAATTTAAAAAACAAACATAAGTAAGGAGACATAAAGTTCTGGGGGCTTGTCCCAGCACATTCCACTCTAGTTTACAACCTCGGAACACTACCTCCAGGAAGACTCTGTTGCCCTAGTAACAAGAATTGAGAATGTAATAATGCTGCTGCCTTGTGGCTGTTTCCCACAACAGCAGCTTTAAACACACTGCTAATGGTTGCTTCATAGTCACAAGGATTGCAGGGCTCTAAATGACACCTGCCCTCAAGAAATGCCCTGGAGTGGGGAATAGGCAAGAAAATTCAACACATGAGAAATTTTTCAAGAAGTCAATATGAAGAGGGAAGTTGTACTCACTCTTTATCAAAAAAAGGAAAAGAAAAAAAAGGACATGCTTAAAGCTCAGTATAAGGAATTATTAGCCACATGCAAATTCAAATTCAAAAAGGTTTCAGCTCACACCAGTCATGACCATCAGCAAAAAGACTACAAACTATAAATGCTTAAGGGGTTTGAGAAAAATGTGTACCTTCTAGCTGCTCGTGGGATGTAAAGTGGTAACAGCACTAACGAAAACTGAATGGAGCTGCTTTACAACGTAAAAACTGAGCTACCATATGATGCGACAGGGCACCATTTCAGCCTATTAACTAAGACCACCAGAATCGGAAAGACAGAGGCAGGCAAATGTGCACTGCAGCAATATTGAAATAGCCAAGACATGGAAGCAAAAAAAGGTCCATAAACAGATGAATGGACAAAGACGAAGTGGTATACGTACCAAATGGAATAGAAGCCTCGGGAACAAAATGAACAATGCCATTTTCAGGACTACAGTTGAGCCTAGAAATAATCATATAACGTTAAGTAAGTCAAAAGGGTATGACAGGGGCTTCCCTGGTGGCGCGGTGGTTGAGAATCTGCCTGCTAATGCAGGGGACGCGGGTTCGAGCCCTGGTCTGGGAGGATCCCACGTGCCACGGAGCAACTGGGACCGTGAGCCACAACTGCTGAGCCTGCGCATCTGGAGCCTGTGCCACGCAACGGGAGGGGTCACGATACAGAGAGGCTCACGCACCGCAATGAAGAGTGGCCCCCGCTTGCCGCAACTAGAGAAAGCCCTCGCACGAAACGAAGACCCAACACAGCTAAATAAATAGATAAATAAATAAATAAAGTAGCTATTAATTTTAAAAAAAGGGGATGACAAATATCCTATGATATCATTTATACATGTTATCCTAAGATTGCTACCAATGAACATATTTCCACAAAAAAAGACACTCACAGACTTATCAAATAAACTAATGGTTAGCCAAAATGAAAGGTGGGAGGATGGGTAAATTAGGACTATGGCGCTAACATACATATAGTAATGTTTGTTAAATGTATATAAACATATAACATATAAACTATATAATTTATATAATCACAATACCTTTAAAATATACATTCTGTAATCACATACATGCTAACAGGATCCGAAGATGAACAGACATATGTATGAATCATGGAGCAGATTCTGTACAGCCAATCAAAACACTCTAATCAAATTTACTCCGATAAGAAATAGAAATTAAATTTAAAAAACAAACATATGTAAGGAGACATAAAGTTCTGGGGGCTTGTCCCAGCACATTCCACTCTAGTTTACAACCTCGGAACACTACCTCCTGGAAGACTCTGTTGCCCTAGTAGCAAGAGTTGAGAACGTAATAATGCTGCCGCCTTGTGGCTGTTTCCCACAACAGCAGCTTTAAACCCAGTGCTAATGGTTGCTTACGAGTCACAAGGACTGCAGGGCTCTAAATGACACCTGCCCTCAAAAAAGGCCCTGGGGTAGGGAATAGGCAAGAAAATTCAACACATGAGAAATTTTTCAAGAAGTCAATACGAAGAGAGAAGTTGTACTCACTCTTTAACAAAAAAAGGACAAGAAGAAAAAGGGGATGCCTAAAGCTCAGTATAAGGAATTATTAGCCACATGCCTATCCAACCTCCAAAAAGGTTTCAGCTCACACAGGTCAAATGGCCATCAGCAAAAAGTCCACAAACTATAAATGCAGAAGGGGTTTTAGAGAACTCTGTACCTCCTAGCTCTGGTGGGATCTAAAGTGGTAACAGCACTAACAAAAACGGAATGGAGCTGCTTTACAAGGTAAAAACTGAGCTACCATATGATGCGACAGGGCACCTTTTGAGCCTATTAACTAAGACCACCAGAATCGGAAAGACAGAGGCAGGCAAATGTGCACTGCAGCAATATTGAAATAGCCAAGACATACAAGCAATAAAAAGGTCCATAAACAGATGAATGGACAAAGACCAAATGGTATACGTACCAAATGGAATAGTGGCCTCGCGAACAAAATGAACAATGCCGTTTTCAGGACTACAGTTGAGCCTAGAAATAATCATATAGGGTTAAGTAAGTCACAAGGGTATGACAAATATCCTATGATATCATTTATACATGTTATCCTAAGATTGCTACCAATGAACATATTTCCACAAAAAAAGACACTCACAGACTTATCAAATAAACTAATGGTTAGCCAAAATGAAAGGTGGGAGGTTGGGTAAATTAGGACTATGGCGTTTACATACATATACTAATGTATGTTAAATGTATATAAACATATAACAGATAAACTATATGAATTATATAATCACCAATACCTTTAAAATATACATTCTGTAATCACATACATGCTAACAGGATCCGAAGATGAACAGACATATGTATGAATCATTGAGCCGATTCTGTACAGCAGACAATCAAAACACTCTAATCAAGTTTACTCCGATAAGAAATAGAAATTAAATTTAAAAAACAAACATAAGTAAGGAGACAAAAACTTCTCGGGGCTTCTCCCTGCACATTCCACTCTATTTTACAACCTCGGAACACTACCTCCAGGAAGACTCTGTTGCCCTAGTAACAAGAGTTGAGAACGTAATAATGCTGCCGCCTTGTGGCTGTTTCCCACAACAGCAGCTTTATACCCAGTGCCAATTGTTGCTTAATAGTCACAAGGACTGCAGGGCTCTAAATGACACCTGCCCTCAAAAAATGCCCTGCGGTAGGGAATAGGCAAGAAAATTCAAGACATGAGAAAATTTTCAAGAAGTCAATAAGAGGAGGGAAGTTGTACTCACGCTTTAAAAAAAAGGAAAAGTAAAAAAAGGACATGCCTAAAGCTCAGTATAAGGAATTATTAGCCATAGGCAAATTCAAATTCAAAAAGGTTTCAGCTCACACCAGTCATGACCATCAGCAAAAAGTCTACAAACTATAAATGCTGAAGGGGTTTTAGAGAACTGTGTACCTTCTAGCTGCTGGTGGGATGTAAAGTGGTAACAGCACTAACGCAAACTGAATCGAGCTGCTTTACAAGGTAAAAACTGAGCTACCATATGATGCGGCAGGGCACCTTTTGGGCCTATAACCTAAGACCACCAGAATCGGAAAGACAGAGGCAGGCAAATGTGCACTGCAGCCATATTGAAATAGCCAAGAAATGGAAGCAAAAAAAGATCCATAAACAGATGAATGGACAAAAAGAAGAGGTATATGGACAGCATGGAATAGTAGCCTCGGAAAAAAAATAAACAATGCCGTGTTCAGGACTACAGTTGAGCCTAGAAATAATCATATAAGGTTAAGTAAGTCAAAAAGGTATGACAAATATCCTCTGATATCATTTATACATGTTATCCTAAGATTGCTACCAATGAACATATTTCCACAAAAAAAGACACTCACAGACTTATCAAATAAACTAATTGTTAGCCAAAATGAAAGGTGGGAGGATGGGTAAATTAGGACTATGGGGTTAACATACATATAGTAATGTTTGTTAAATGTATATAAACAAAAAACATACAAACTATATAAATTATATAATCACAATACCTTTAAAATATACATTCTGTAATTCCATACATGCTAACATGATCCGAAGAGGAACAGACATATGTGTGAATCATTGCGTAGATTCTGTACAGCCAGACAATCAAAACACTCTAATCAAATTTACTCCGATAAGAAATAGAAATTAAATTTAAAAAACAAACATAAGTAAGGAGACATAAAGTTCTGGGGGCTTGTCCCAGCACATTCCACTCTAGTTTACAACCTCGGAACACTACCTCCAGGAAGACTCTGTTGCCCTAGTAACAAGAATTGAGAATGTAATAATGCTGCTGCCTTGTGGCTGTTTCCCACAACAGCAGCTTTAAACACACTGCTAATGGTTGCTTCATAGTCACAAGGATTGCAGGGCTCTAAATGACACCTGCCCTCAAGAAATGCCCTGGAGTGGGGAATAGGCAAGAAAATTCAACACATGAGAAATTTTTCAAGAAGTCAATATGAAGAGGGAAGTTGTACTCACTCTTTATCAAAAAAAGGAAAAGAAAAAAAAGGACATGCTTAAAGCTCAGTATAAGGAATTATTAGCCACATGCAAATTCAAATTCAAAAAGGTTTCAGCTCACACCAGTCATGACCATCAGCAAAAAGACTACAAACTATAAATGCTTAAGGGGTTTGAGAAAAATGTGTACCTTCTAGCTGCTCGTGGGATGTAAAGTGGTAACAGCACTAACGAAAACTGAATGGAGCTGCTTTACAACGTAAAAACTGAGCTACCATATGATGCGACAGGGCACCATTTCAGCCTATTAACTAAGACCACCAGAATCGGAAAGACAGAGGCAGGCAAATGTGCACTGCAGCAATATTGAAATAGCCAAGACATGGAAGCAAAAAAAGGTCCATAAACAGATGAATGGACAAAGACGAAGTGGTATACGTACCAAATGGAATAGAAGCCTCGGGAACAAAATGAACAATGCCATTTTCAGGACTACAGTTGAGCCTAGAAATAATCATATAACGTTAAGTAAGTCAAAAGGGTATGACAGGGGCTTCCCTGGTGGCGCGGTGGTTGAGAATCTGCCTGCTAATGCAGGGGACGCGGGTTCGAGCCCTGGTCTGGGAGGATCCCACGTGCCACGGAGCAACTGGGACCGTGAGCCACAACTGCTGAGCCTGCGCATCTGGAGCCTGTGCCACGCAACGGGAGGGGTCACGATACAGAGAGGCTCGCGCACCGCAATGAAGAGTGGCCCCCGCTTGCCGCAACTAGAGAAAGCCCTCGCACGAAACGAAGACCCAACACAGCTAAATAAATAGATAAATAAATAAATAAAGTAGCTATTAATTTTAAAAAAAGGGGATGACAAATATCCTATGATATCATTTATACATGTTATCCTAAGATTGCTACCAATGAACATATTTCCACAAAAAAAGACACTCACAGACTTATCAAATAAACTAATGGTTAGCCAAAATGAAAGGTGGGAGGATGGGTAAATTAGGACTATGGCGCTAACATACATATAGTAATGTTTGTTAAATGTATATAAACATATAACATATAAACTATATAATTTATATAATCACAATACCTTTAAAATATACATTCTGTAATCACATACATGCTAACAGGATCCGAAGATGAACAGACATATGTATGAATCATGGAGCAGATTCTGTACAGCCAATCAAAACACTCTAATCAAATTTACTCCGATAAGAAATAGAAATTAAATTTAAAAAACAAACATATGTAAGGAGACATAAAGTTCTGGGGGCTTGTCCCAGCACATTCCACTCTAGTTTACAACCTCGGAACACTACCTCCTGGAAGACTCTGTTGCCCTAGTAGCAAGAGTTGAGAACGTAATAATGCTGCCGCCTTGTGGCTGTTTCCCACAACAGCAGCTTTAAACCCAGTGCTAATGGTTGCTTACGAGTCACAAGGACTGCAGGGCTCTAAATGACACCTGCCCTCAAAAAAGGCCCTGGGGTAGGGAATAGGCAAGAAAATTCAACACATGAGAAATTTTTCAAGAAGTCAATACGAAGAGAGAAGTTGTACTCACTCTTTAACAAAAAAAGGACAAGAAGAAAAAGGGGATGCCTAAAGCTCAGTATAAGGAATTATTAGCCACATGCCTATCCAACCTCCAAAAAGGTTTCAGCTCACACAGGTCAAATGGCCATCAGCAAAAAGTCCACAAACTATAAATGCAGAAGGGGTTTTAGAGAACTCTGTACCTCCTAGCTCTGGTGGGATCTAAAGTGGTAACAGCACTAACAAAAACGGAATGGAGCTGCTTTACAAGGTAAAAACTGAGCTACCATATGATGCGACAGGGCACCTTTTGAGCCTATTAACTAAGACCACCAGAATCGGAAAGACAGAGGCAGGCAAATGTGCACTGCAGCAATATTGAAATAGCCAAGACATACAAGCAATAAAAAGGTCCATAAACAGATGAATGGACAAAGACCAAATGGTATACGTACCAAATGGAATAGTGGCCTCGCGAACAAAATGAACAATGCCGTTTTCAGGACTACAGTTGAGCCTAGAAATAATCATATAGGGTTAAGTAAGTCACAAGGGTATGACAAATATCCTATGATATCATTTATACATGTTATCCTAAGATTGCTACCAATGAACATATTTCCACAAAAAAAGACACTCACAGACTTATCAAATAAACTAATGGTTAGCCAAAATGAAAGGTGGGAGGTTGGGTAAATTAGGACTATGGCGTTTACATACATATACTAATGTATGTTAAATGTATATAAACATATAACAGATAAACTATATGAATTATATAATCACCAATACCTTTAAAATATACATTCTGTAATCACATACATGCTAACAGGATCCGAAGATGAACAGACATATGTATGAATCATTGAGCCGATTCTGTACAGCAGACAATCAAAACACTCTAATCAAGTTTACTCCGATAAGAAATAGAAATTAAATTTAAAAAACAAACATAAGTAAGGAGACATAAACTTCTCGGGGCTTCTCCCTGCACATTCCACTCTATTTTACAACCTCGGAACACTACCTCCAGGAAGACTCTGTTGCCCTAGTAACAAGAGTTGAGAACGTAATAATGCTGCCGCCTTGTGGCTGTTTCCCACAACAGCAGCTTTATACCCAGTGCCAATTGTTGCTTAATAGTCACAAGGACTGCAGGGCTCTAAATGACACCTGCCCTCAAAAAATGCCCTGCGGTAGGGAATAGGCAAGAAAATTCAAGACATGAGAAAATTTTCAAGAAGTCAATAAGAGGAGGGAAGTTGTACTCACGCTTTAAAAAAAAGGAAAAGTAAAAAAAGGACATGCCTAAAGCTCAGTATAAGGAATTATTAGCCATAGGCAAATTCAAATTCAAAAAGGTTTCAGCTCACACCAGTCATGACCATCAGCAAAAAGTCTACAAACTATAAATGCTGAAGGGGTTTTAGAGAACTGTGTACCTTCTAGCTGCTGGTGGGATGTAAAGTGGTAACAGCACTAACGCAAACTGAATCGAGCTGCTTTACAAGGTAAAAACTGAGCTACCATATGATGCGGCAGGGCACCTTTTGGGCCTATAACCTAAGACCACCAGAATCGGAAAGACAGAGGCAGGCAAATGTGCACTGCAGCCATATTGAAATAGCCAAGAAATGGAAGCAAAAAAAGATCCATAAACAGATGAATGGACAAAAAGAAGAGGTATATGGACAGCATGGAATAGTAGCCTCGGAAAAAAAATAAACAATGCCGTGTTCAGGACTACAGTTGAGCCTAGAAATAATCATATAAGGTTAAGTAAGTCAAAAAGGTATGACAAATATCCTCTGATATCATTTATACATGTTATCCTAAGATTGCTACCAATGAACATATTTCCACAAAAAAAGACACTCACAGACTTATCAAATAAACTAATTGTTAGCCAAAATGAAAGGTGGGAGGATGGGTAAATTAGGACTATGGGGTTAACATACATATAGTAATGTTTGTTAAATGTATATAAACAAAAAACATACAAACTATATAAATTATATAATCACAATACCTTTAAAATATACATTCTGTAATTCCATACATGCTAACATGATCCGAAGAGGAACAGACATATGTGTGAATCATTGCGTAGATTCTGTACAGCCAGACAATCAAAACACTCTAATCAAATTTACTCCGATAAGAAATAGAAATTAAATTTAAAAAACAAACATAAGTAAGGAGACATAAAGTTCTGGGGGCTTGTCCCAGCACATTCCACTCTAGTTTACAACCTCGGAACACTACCTCCAGGAAGACTCTGTTGCCCTAGTAACAAGAATTGAGAATGTAATAATGCTGCTGCCTTGTGGCTGTTTCCCACAACAGCAGCTTTAAACACACTGCTAATGGTTGCTTCATAGTCACAAGGATTGCAGGGCTCTAAATGACACCTGCCCTCAAGAAATGCCCTGGAGTGGGGAATAGGCAAGAAAATTCAACACATGAGAAATTTTTCAAGAAGTCAATATGAAGAGGGAAGTTGTACTCACTCTTTATCAAAAAAAGGAAAAGAAAAAAAAGGACATGCTTAAAGCTCAGTATAAGGAATTATTAGCCACATGCAAATTCAAATTCAAAAAGGTTTCAGCTCACACCAGTCATGACCATCAGCAAAAAGACTACAAACTATAAATGCTTAAGGGGTTTGAGAAAAATGTGTACCTTCTAGCTGCTCGTGGGATGTAAAGTGGTAACAGCACTAACGAAAACTGAATGGAGCTGCTTTACAACGTAAAAACTGAGCTACCATATGATGCGACAGGGCACCATTTCAGCCTATTAACTAAGACCACCAGAATCGGAAAGACAGAGGCAGGCAAATGTGCACTGCAGCAATATTGAAATAGCCAAGACATGGAAGCAAAAAAAGGTCCATAAACAGATGAATGGACAAAGACGAAGTGGTATACGTACCAAATGGAATAGAAGCCTCGGGAACAAAATGAACAATGCCATTTTCAGGACTACAGTTGAGCCTAGAAATAATCATATAACGTTAAGTAAGTCAAAAGGGTATGACAGGGGCTTCCCTGGTGGCGCGGTGGTTGAGAATCTGCCTGCTAATGCAGGGGACGCGGGTTCGAGCCCTGGTCTGGGAGGATCCCACGTGCCACGGAGCAACTGGGACCGTGAGCCACAACTGCTGAGCCTGCGCATCTGGAGCCTGTGCCACGCAACGGGAGGGGTCACGATACAGAGAGGCTCGCGCACCGCAATGAAGAGTGGCCCCCGCTTGCCGCAACTAGAGAAAGCCCTCGCACGAAACGAAGACCCAACACAGCTAAATAAATAGATAAATAAATAAATAAAGTAGCTATTAATTTTAAAAAAAGGGGATGACAAATATCCTATGATATCATTTATACATGTTATCCTAAGATTGCTACCAATGAACATATTTCCACAAAAAAAGACACTCACAGACTTATCAAATAAACTAATGGTTAGCCAAAATGAAAGGTGGGAGGATGGGTAAATTAGGACTATGGCGCTAACATACATATAGTAATGTTTGTTAAATGTATATAAACATATAACATATAAACTATATAATTTATATAATCACAATACCTTTAAAATATACATTCTGTAATCACATACATGCTAACAGGATCCGAAGATGAACAGACATATGTATGAATCATGGAGCAGATTCTGTACAGCCAATCAAAACACTCTAATCAAATTTACTCCGATAAGAAATAGAAATTAAATTTAAAAAACAAACATATGTAAGGAGACATAAAGTTCTGGGGGCTTGTCCCAGCACATTCCACTCTAGTTTACAACCTCGGAACACTACCTCCTGGAAGACTCTGTTGCCCTAGTAGCAAGAGTTGAGAACGTAATAATGCTGCCGCCTTGTGGCTGTTTCCCACAACAGCAGCTTTAAACCCAGTGCTAATGGTTGCTTACGAGTCACAAGGACTGCAGGGCTCTAAATGACACCTGCCCTCAAAAAAGGCCCTGGGGTAGGGAATAGGCAAGAAAATTCAACACATGAGAAATTTTTCAAGAAGTCAATACGAAGAGAGAAGTTGTACTCACTCTTTAACAAAAAAAGGACAAGAAGAAAAAGGGGATGCCTAAAGCTCAGTATAAGGAATTATTAGCCACATGCCTATCCAACCTCCAAAAAGGTTTCAGCTCACACAGGTCAAATGGCCATCAGCAAAAAGTCCACAAACTATAAATGCAGAAGGGGTTTTAGAGAACTCTGTACCTCCTAGCTCTGGTGGGATCTAAAGTGGTAACAGCACTAACAAAAACGGAATGGAGCTGCTTTACAAGGTAAAAACTGAGCTACCATATGATGCGACAGGGCACCTTTTGAGCCTATTAACTAAGACCACCAGAATCGGAAAGACAGAGGCAGGCAAATGTGCACTGCAGCAATATTGAAATAGCCAAGACATACAAGCAATAAAAAGGTCCATAAACAGATGAATGGACAAAGACCAAATGGTATACGTACCAAATGGAATAGTGGCCTCGCGAACAAAATGAACAATGCCGTTTTCAGGACTACAGTTGAGCCTAGAAATAATCATATAGGGTTAAGTAAGTCACAAGGGTATGACAAATATCCTATGATATCATTTATACATGTTATCCTAAGATTGCTACCAATGAACATATTTCCACAAAAAAAGACACTCACAGACTTATCAAATAAACTAATGGTTAGCCAAAATGAAAGGTGGGAGGTTGGGTAAATTAGGACTATGGCGTTTACATACATATACTAATGTATGTTAAATGTATATAAACATATAACAGATAAACTATATGAATTATATAATCACCAATACCTTTAAAATATACATTCTGTAATCACATACATGCTAACAGGATCCGAAGATGAACAGACATATGTATGAATCATTGAGCCGATTCTGTACAGCAGACAATCAAAACACTCTAATCAAGTTTACTCCGATAAGAAATAGAAATTAAATTTAAAAAACAAACATAAGTAAGGAGACATAAACTTTTCGGGGCTTCTCCCTGCACATTCCACTCTATTTTACAACCTCGGAACACTACCTCCAGGAAGACTCTGTTGCCCTAGTAACAAGAGTTGAGAACGTAATAATGCTGCCGCCTTGTGGCTGTTTCCCACAACAGCAGCTTTATACCCAGTGCCAATTGTTGCTTAATAGTCACAAGGACTGCAGGGCTCTAAATGACACCTGCCCTCAAAAAATGCCCTGCGGTAGGGAATAGGCAAGAAAATTCAAGACATGAGAAAATTTTCAAGAAGTCAATAAGAGGAGGGAAGTTGTACTCACGCTTTAAAAAAAAGGAAAAGTAAAAAAAGGACATGCCTAAAGCTCAGTATAAGGAATTATTAGCCATAGGCAAATTCAAATTCAAAAAGGTTTCAGCTCACACCAGTCATGACCATCAGCAAAAAGTCTACAAACTATAAATGCTGAAGGGGTTTTAGAGAACTGTGTACCTTCTAGCTGCTGGTGGGATGTAAAGTGGTAACAGCACTAACGCAAACTGAATCGAGCTGCTTTACAAGGTAAAAACTGAGCTACCATATGATGCGGCAGGGCACCTTTTGGGCCTATAACCTAAGACCACCAGAATCGGAAAGACAGAGGCAGGCAAATGTGCACTGCAGCCATATTGAAATAGCCAAGAAATGGAAGCAAAAAAAGATCCATAAACAGATGAATGGACAAAAAGAAGAGGTATATGGACAGCATGGAATAGTAGCCTCGGAAAAAAAATAAACAATGCCGTGTTCAGGACTACAGTTGAGCCTAGAAATAATCATATAAGGTTAAGTAAGTCAAAAAGGTATGACAAATATCCTCTGATATCATTTATACATGTTATCCTAAGATTGCTACCAATGAACATATTTCCACAAAAAAAGACACTCACAGACTTATCAAATAAACTAATTGTTAGCCAAAATGAAAGGTGGGAGGATGGGTAAATTAGGACTATGGGGTTAACATACATATAGTAATGTTTGTTAAATGTATATAAACAAAAAACATACAAACTATATAAATTATATAATCACAATACCTTTAAAATATACATTCTGTAATTCCATACATGCTAACATGATCCGAAGAGGAACAGACATATGTGTGAATCATTGCGTAGATTCTGTACAGCCAGACAATCAAAACACTCTAATCAAATTTACTCCGATAAGAAATAGAAATTAAATTTAAAAAACAAACATAAGTAAGGAGACATAAAGTTCTGGGGGCTTGTCCCAGCACATTCCACTCTAGTTTACAACCTCGGAACACTACCTCCAGGAAGACTCTGTTGCCCTAGTAACAAGAATTGAGAATGTAATAATGCTGCTGCCTTGTGGCTGTTTCCCACAACAGCAGCTTTAAACACACTGCTAATGGTTGCTTCATAGTCACAAGGATTGCAGGGCTCTAAATGACACCTGCCCTCAAGAAATGCCCTGGAGTGGGGAATAGGCAAGAAAATTCAACACATGAGAAATTTTTCAAGAAGTCAATATGAAGAGGGAAGTTGTACTCACTCTTTATCAAAAAAAGGAAAAGAAAAAAAAGGACATGCTTAAAGCTCAGTATAAGGAATTATTAGCCACATGCAAATTCAAATTCAAAAAGGTTTCAGCTCACACCAGTCATGACCATCAGCAAAAAGACTACAAACTATAAATGCTTAAGGGGTTTGAGAAAAATGTGTACCTTCTAGCTGCTCGTGGGATGTAAAGTGGTAACAGCACTAACGAAAACTGAATGGAGCTGCTTTACAACGTAAAAACTGAGCTACCATATGATGCGACAGGGCACCATTTCAGCCTATTAACTAAGACCACCAGAATCGGAAAGACAGAGGCAGGCAAATGTGCACTGCAGCAATATTGAAATAGCCAAGACATGGAAGCAAAAAAAGGTCCATAAACAGATGAATGGACAAAGACGAAGTGGTATACGTACCAAATGGAATAGAAGCCTCGGGAACAAAATGAACAATGCCATTTTCAGGACTACAGTTGAGCCTAGAAATAATCATATAACGTTAAGTAAGTCAAAAGGGTATGACAGGGGCTTCCCTGGTGGCGCGGTGGTTGAGAATCTGCCTGCTAATGCAGGGGACGCGGGTTCGAGCCCTGGTCTGGGAGGATCCCACGTGCCACGGAGCAACTGGGACCGTGAGCCACAACTGCTGAGCCTGCGCATCTGGAGCCTGTGCCACGCAATGGGAGGGGTCACGATACAGAGAGGCTCGCGCACCGCAATGAAGAGTGGCCCCCGCTTGCCGCAACTAGAGAAAGCCCTCGCACGAAACGAAGACCCAACACAGCTAAATAAATAGATAAATAAATAAATAAAGTAGCTATTAATTTTAAAAAAAGGGGATGACAAATATCCTATGATATCATTTATACATGTTATCCTAAGATTGCTACCAATGAACATATTTCCACAAAAAAAGACACTCACAGACTTATCAAATAAACTAATGGTTAGCCAAAATGAAAGGTGGGAGGATGGGTAAATTAGGACTATGGCGCTAACATACATATAGTAATGTTTGTTAAATGTATATAAACATATAACATATAAACTATATAATTTATATAATCACAATACCTTTAAAATATACATTCTGTAATCACATACATGCTAACAGGATCCGAAGATGAACAGACATATGTATGAATCATGGAGCAGATTCTGTACAGCCAATCAAAACACTCTAATCAAATTTACTCCGATAAGAAATAGAAATTAAATTTAAAAAACAAACATATGTAAGGAGACATAAAGTTCTGGGGGCTTGTCCCAGCACATTCCACTCTAGTTTACAACCTCGGAACACTACCTCCTGGAAGACTCTGTTGCCCTAGTAGCAAGAGTTGAGAACGTAATAATGCTGCCGCCTTGTGGCTGTTTCCCACAACAGCAGCTTTAAACCCAGTGCTAATGGTTGCTTACGAGTCACAAGGACTGCAGGGCTCTAAATGACACCTGCCCTCAAAAAAGGCCCTGGGGTAGGGAATAGGCAAGAAAATTCAACACATGAGAAATTTTTCAAGAAGTCAATACGAAGAGAGAAGTTGTACTCACTCTTTAACAAAAAAAGGACAAGAAGAAAAAGGGGATGCCTAAAGCTCAGTATAAGGAATTATTAGCCACATGCCTATCCAACCTCCAAAAAGGTTTCAGCTCACACAGGTCAAATGGCCATCAGCAAAAAGTCCACAAACTATAAATGCAGAAGGGGTTTTAGAGAACTCTGTACCTCCTAGCTCTGGTGGGATCTAAAGTGGTAACAGCACTAACAAAAACGGAATGGAGCTGCTTTACAAGGTAAAAACTGAGCTACCATATGATGCGACAGGGCACCTTTTGAGCCTATTAACTAAGACCACCAGAATCGGAAAGACAGAGGCAGGCAAATGTGCACTGCAGCAATATTGAAATAGCCAAGACATACAAGCAATAAAAAGGTCCATAAACAGATGAATGGACAAAGACCAAATGGTATACGTACCAAATGGAATAGTGGCCTCGCGAACAAAATGAACAATGCCGTTTTCAGGACTACAGTTGAGCCTAGAAATAATCATATAGGGTTAAGTAAGTCACAAGGGTATGACAAATATCCTATGATATCATTTATACATGTTATCCTAAGATTGCTACCAATGAACATATTTCCACAAAAAAAGACACTCACAGACTTATCAAATAAACTAATGGTTAGCCAAAATGAAAGGTGGGAGGTTGGGTAAATTAGGACTATGGCGTTTACATACATATACTAATGTATGTTAAATGTATATAAACATATAACAGATAAACTATATGAATTATATAATCACCAATACCTTTAAAATATACATTCTGTAATCACATACATGCTAACAGGATCCGAAGATGAACAGACATATGTATGAATCATTGAGCCGATTCTGTACAGCAGACAATCAAAACACTCTAATCAAGTTTACTCCGATAAGAAATAGAAATTAAATTTAAAAAACAAACATAAGTAAGGAGACATAAACTTCTCGGGGCTTCTCCCTGCACATTCCACTCTATTTTACAACCTCGGAACACTACCTCCAGGAAGACTCTGTTGCCCTAGTAACAAGAGTTGAGAACGTAATAATGCTGCCGCCTTGTGGCTGTTTCCCACAACAGCAGCTTTATACCCAGTGCCAATTGTTGCTTAATAGTCACAAGGACTGCAGGGCTCTAAATGACACCTGCCCTCAAAAAATGCCCTGCGGTAGGGAATAGGCAAGAAAATTCAAGACATGAGAAAATTTTCAAGAAGTCAATAAGAGGAGGGAAGTTGTACTCACGCTTTAAAAAAAAGGAAAAGTAAAAAAAGGACATGCCTAAAGCTCAGTATAAGGAATTATTAGCCATAGGCAAATTCAAATTCAAAAAGGTTTCAGCTCACACCAGTCATGACCATCAGCAAAAAGTCTACAAACTATAAATGCTGAAGGGGTTTTAGAGAACTGTGTACCTTCTAGCTGCTGGTGGGATGTAAAGTGGTAACAGCACTAACGCAAACTGAATCGAGCTGCTTTACAAGGTAAAAACTGAGCTACCATATGATACGGCAGGGCACCTTTTGGGCCTATAACCTAAGACCACCAGAATCGGAAAGACAGAGGCAGGCAAATGTGCACTGCAGCCATATTGAAATAGCCAAGAAATGGAAGCAAAAAAAGATCCATAAACAGATGAATGGACAAAAAGAAGAGGTATATGGACAGCATGGAATAGTAGCCTCGGAAAAAAAATAAACAATGCCGTGTTCAGGACTACAGTTGAGCCTAGAAATAATCATATAAGGTTAAGTAAGTCAAAAAGGTATGACAAATATCCTCTGATATCATTTATACATGTTATCCTAAGATTGCTACCAATGAACATATTTCCACAAAAAAAGACACTCACAGACTTATCAAATAAACTAATTGTTAGCCAAAATGAAAGGTGGGAGGATGGGTAAATTAGGACTATGGGGTTAACATACATATAGTAATGTTTGTTAAATGTATATAAACAAAAAACATACAAACTATATAAATTATATAATCACAATACCTTTAAAATATACATTCTGTAATTCCATACATGCTAACATGATCCGAAGAGGAACAGACATATGTGTGAATCATTGCGTAGATTCTGTACAGCCAGACAATCAAAACACTCTAATCAAATTTACTCCGATAAGAAATAGAAATTAAATTTAAAAAACAAACATAAGTAAGGAGACATAAAGTTCTGGGGGCTTGTCCCAGCACATTCCACTCTAGTTTACAACCTCGGAACACTACCTCCAGGAAGACTCTGTTGCCCTAGTAACAAGAATTGAGAATGTAATAATGCTGCTGCCTTGTGGCTGTTTCCCACAACAGCAGCTTTAAACACACTGCTAATGGTTGCTTCATAGTCACAAGGATTGCAGGGCTCTAAATGACACCTGCCCTCAAGAAATGCCCTGGAGTGGGGAATAGGCAAGAAAATTCAACACATGAGAAATTTTTCAAGAAGTCAATATGAAGAGGGAAGTTGTACTCACTCTTTATCAAAAAAAGGAAAAGAAAAAAAAGGACATGCTTAAAGCTCAGTATAAGGAATTATTAGCCACATGCAAATTCAAATTCAAAAAGGTTTCAGCTCACACCAGTCATGACCATCAGCAAAAAGACTACAAACTATAAATGCTTAAGGGGTTTGAGAAAAATGTGTACCTTCTAGCTGCTCGTGGGATGTAAAGTGGTAACAGCACTAACGAAAACTGAATGGAGCTGCTTTACAACGTAAAAACTGAGCTACCATATGATGCGACAGGGCACCATTTCAGCCTATTAACTAAGACCACCAGAATCGGAAAGACAGAGGCAGGCAAATGTGCACTGCAGCAATATTGAAATAGCCAAGACATGGAAGCAAAAAAAGGTCCATAAACAGATGAATGGACAAAGACGAAGTGGTATACGTACCAAATGGAATAGAAGCCTCGGGAACAAAATGAACAATGCCATTTTCAGGACTACAGTTGAGCCTAGAAATAATCATATAACGTTAAGTAAGTCAAAAGGGTATGACAGGGGCTTCCCTGGTGGCGCGGTGGTTGAGAATCTGCCTGCTAATGCAGGGGACGCGGGTTCGAGCCCTGGTCTGGGAGGATCCCACGTGCCACGGAGCAACTGGGACCGTGAGCCACAACTGCTGAGCCTGCGCATCTGGAGCCTGTGCCACGCAACGGGAGGGGTCACGATACAGAGAGGCTCGCGCACCGCAATGAAGAGTGGCCCCCGCTTGCCGCAACTAGAGAAAGCCCTCGCACGAAACGAAGACCCAACACAGCTAAATAAATAGATAAATAAATAAATAAAGTAGCTATTAATTTTAAAAAAAGGGGATGACAAATATCCTATGATATCATTTATACATGTTATCCTAAGATTGCTACCAATGAACATATTTCCACAAAAAAAGACACTCACAGACTTATCAAATAAACTAATGGTTAGCCAAAATGAAAGGTGGGAGGATGGGTAAATTAGGACTATGGCGCTAACATACATATAGTAATGTTTGTTAAATGTATATAAACATATAACATATAAACTATATAATTTATATAATCACAATACCTGTAAAATATACATTCTGTAATCACATACATGCTAACAGGATCCGAAGATGAACAGACATATGTATGAATCATGGAGCAGATTCTGTACAGCCAATCAAAACACTCTAATCAAATTTACTCCGATAAGAAATAGAAATTAAATTTAAAAAACAAACATATGTAAGGAGACATAAAGTTCTGGGGGCTTGTCCCAGCACATTCCACTCTAGTTTACAACCTCGGAACACTACCTCCTGGAAGACTCTGTTGCCCTAGTAGCAAGAGTTGAGAACGTAATAATGCTGCCGCCTTGTGGCTGTTTCCCACAACAGCAGCTTTAAACCCAGTGCTAATGGTTGCTTACGAGTCACAAGGACTGCAGGGCTCTAAATGACACCTGCCCTCAAAAAAGGCCCTGGGGTAGGGAATAGGCAAGAAAATTCAACACATGAGAAATTTTTCAAGAAGTCAATACGAAGAGAGAAGTTGTACTCACTCTTTAACAAAAAAAGGACAAGAAGAAAAAGGGGATGCCTAAAGCTCAGTATAAGGAATTATTAGCCACATGCCTATCCAACCTCCAAAAAGGTTTCAGCTCACACAGGTCAAATGGCCATCAGCAAAAAGTCCACAAACTATAAATGCAGAAGGGGTTTTAGAGAACTCTGTACCTCCTAGCTCTGGTGGGATCTAAAGTGGTAACAGCACTAACAAAAACGGAATGGAGCTGCTTTACAAGGTAAAAACTGAGCTACCATATGATGCGACAGGGCACCTTTTGAGCCTATTAACTAAGACCACCAGAATCGGAAAGACAGAGGCAGGCAAATGTGCACTGCAGCAATATTGAAATAGCCAAGACATACAAGCAATAAAAAGGTCCATAAACAGATGAATGGACAAAGACCAAATGGTATACGTACCAAATGGAATAGTGGCCTCGCGAACAAAATGAACAATGCCGTTTTCAGGACTACAGTTGAGCCTAGAAATAATCATATAGGGTTAAGTAAGTCACAAGGGTATGACAAATATCCTATGATATCATTTATACATGTTATCCTAAGATTGCTACCAATGAACATATTTCCACAAAAAAAGACACTCACAGACTTATCAAATAAACTAATGGTTAGCCAAAATGAAAGGTGGGAGGTTGGGTAAATTAGGACTATGGCGTTTACATACATATACTAATGTATGTTAAATGTATATAAACATATAACAGATAAACTATATGAATTATATAATCACCAATACCTTTAAAATATACATTCTGTAATCACATACATGCTAACAGGATCCGAAGATGAACAGACATATGTATGAATCATTGAGCCGATTCTGTACAGCAGACAATCAAAACACTCTAATCAAGTTTACTCCGATAAGAAATAGAAATTAAATTTAAAAAACAAACATAAGTAAGGAGACAAAAACTTCTCGGGGCTTCTCCCTGCACATTCCACTCTATTTTACAACCTCGGAACACTACCTCCAGGAAGACTCTGTTGCCCTAGTAACAAGAGTTGAGAACGTAATAATGCTGCCGCCTTGTGGCTGTTTCCCACAACAGCAGCTTTATACCCAGTGCCAATTGTTGCTTAATAGTCACAAGGACTGCAGGGCTCTAAATGACACCTGCCCTCAAAAAATGCCCTGCGGTAGGGAATAGGCAAGAAAATTCAAGACATGAGAAAATTTTCAAGAAGTCAATAAGAGGAGGGAAGTTGTACTCACGCTTTAAAAAAAAGGAAAAGTAAAAAAAGGACATGCCTAAAGCTCAGTATAAGGAATTATTAGCCATAGGCAAATTCAAATTCAAAAAGGTTTCAGCTCACACCAGTCATGACCATCAGCAAAAAGTCTACAAACTATAAATGCTGAAGGGGTTTTAGAGAACTGTGTACCTTCTAGCTGCTGGTGGGATGTAAAGTGGTAACAGCACTAACGCAAACTGAATCGAGCTGCTTTACAAGGTAAAAACTGAGCTACCATATGATGCGGCAGGGCACCTTTTGGGCCTATAACCTAAGACCACCAGAATCGGAAAGACAGAGGCAGGCAAATGTGCACTGCAGCCATATTGAAATAGCCAAGAAATGGAAGCAAAAAAAGATCCATAAACAGATGAATGGACAAAAAGAAGAGGTATATGGACAGCATGGAATAGTAGCCTCGGAAAAAAAATAAACAATGCCGTGTTCAGGACTACAGTTGAGCCTAGAAATAATCATATAAGGTTAAGTAAGTCAAAAAGGTATGACAAATATCCTCTGATATCATTTATACATGTTATCCTAAGATTGCTACCAATGAACATATTTCCACAAAAAAAGACACTCACAGACTTATCAAATAAACTAATTGTTAGCCAAAATGAAAGGTGGGAGGATGGGTAAATTAGGACTATGGGGTTAACATACATATAGTAATGTTTGTTAAATGTATATAAACAAAAAACATACAAACTATATAAATTATATAATCACAATACCTTTAAAATATACATTCTGTAATTCCATACATGCTAACATGATCCGAAGAGGAACAGACATATGTGTGAATCATTGCGTAGATTCTGTACAGCCAGACAATCAAAACACTCTAATCAAATTTACTCCGATAAGAAATAGAAATTAAATTTAAAAAACAAACATAAGTAAGGAGACATAAAGTTCTGGGGGCTTGTCCCAGCACATTCCACTCTAGTTTACAACCTCGGAACACTACCTCCAGGAAGACTCTGTTGCCCTAGTAACAAGAATTGAGAATGTAATAATGCTGCTGCCTTGTGGCTGTTTCCCACAACAGCAGCTTTAAACACACTGCTAATGGTTGCTTCATAGTCACAAGGATTGCAGGGCTCTAAATGACACCTGCCCTCAAGAAATGCCCTGGAGTGGGGAATAGGCAAGAAAATTCAACACATGAGAAATTTTTCAAGAAGTCAATATGAAGAGGGAAGTTGTACTCACTCTTTATCAAAAAAAGGAAAAGAAAAAAAAGGACATGCTTAAAGCTCAGTATAAGGAATTATTAGCCACATGCAAATTCAAATTCAAAAAGGTTTCAGCTCACACCAGTCATGACCATCAGCAAAAAGACTACAAACTATAAATGCTTAAGGGGTTTGAGAAAAATGTGTACCTTCTAGCTGCTCGTGGGATGTAAAGTGGTAACAGCACTAACGAAAACTGAATGGAGCTGCTTTACAACGTAAAAACTGAGCTACCATATGATGCGACAGGGCACCATTTCAGCCTATTAACTAAGACCACCAGAATCGGAAAGACAGAGGCAGGCAAATGTGCACTGCAGCAATATTGAAATAGCCAAGACATGGAAGCAAAAAAAGGTCCATAAACAGATGAATGGACAAAGACGAAGTGGTATACGTACCAAATGGAATAGAAGCCTCGGGAACAAAATGAACAATGCCATTTTCAGGACTACAGTTGAGCCTAGAAATAATCATATAACGTTAAGTAAGTCAAAAGGGTATGACAGGGGCTTCCCTGGTGGCGCGGTGGTTGAGAATCTGCCTGCTAATGCAGGGGACGCGGGTTCGAGCCCTGGTCTGGGAGGATCCCACGTGCCACGGAGCAACTGGGACCGTGAGCCACAACTGCTGAGCCTGCGCATCTGGAGCCTGTGCCACGCAACGGGAGGGGTCACGATACAGAGAGGCTCGCGCACCGCAATGAAGAGTGGCCCCCGCTTGCCGCAACTAGAGAAAGCCCTCGCACGAAACGAAGACCCAACACAGCTAAATAAATAGATAAATAAATAAATAAAGTAGCTATTAATTTTAAAAAAAGGGGATGACAAATATCCTATGATATCATTTATACATGTTATCCTAAGATTGCTACCAATGAACATATTTCCACAAAAAAAGACACTCACAGACTTATCAAATAAACTAATGGTTAGCCAAAATGAAAGGTGGGAGGATGGGTAAATTAGGACTATGGCGCTAACATACATATAGTAATGTTTGTTAAATGTATATAAACATATAACATATAAACTATATAATTTATATAATCACAATACCTTTAAAATATACATTCTGTAATCACATACATGCTAACAGGATCCGAAGATGAACAGACATATGTATGAATCATGGAGCAGATTCTGTACAGCCAATCAAAACACTCTAATCAAATTTACTCCGATAAGAAATAGAAATTAAATTTAAAAAACAAACATATGTAAGGAGACATAAAGTTCTGGGGGCTTGTCCCAGCACATTCCACTCTAGTTTACAACCTCGGAACACTACCTCCTGGAAGACTCTGTTGCCCTAGTAGCAAGAGTTGAGAACGTAATAATGCTGCCGCCTTGTGGCTGTTTCCCACAACAGCAGCTTTAAACCCAGTGCTAATGGTTGCTTACGAGTCACAAGGACTGCAGGGCTCTAAATGACACCTGCCCTCAAAAAAGGCCCTGGGGTAGGGAATAGGCAAGAAAATTCAACACATGAGAAATTTTTCAAGAAGTCAATACGAAGAGAGAAGTTGTACTCACTCTTTAACAAAAAAAGGACAAGAAGAAAAAGGGGATGCCTAAAGCTCAGTATAAGGAATTATTAGCCACATGCCTATCCAACCTCCAAAAAGGTTTCAGCTCACACAGGTCAAATGGCCATCAGCAAAAAGTCCACAAACTATAAATGCAGAAGGGGTTTTAGAGAACTCTGTACCTCCTAGCTCTGGTGGGATCTAAAGTGGTAACAGCACTAACAAAAACGGAATGGAGCTGCTTTACAAGGTAAAAACTGAGCTACCATATGATGCGACAGGGCACCTTTTGAGCCTATTAACTAAGACCACCAGAATCGGAAAGACAGAGGCAGGCAAATGTGCACTGCAGCAATATTGAAATAGCCAAGACATACAAGCAATAAAAAGGTCCATAAACAGATGAATGGACAAAGACCAAATGGTATACGTACCAAATGGAATAGTGGCCTCGCGAACAAAATGAACAATGCCGTTTTCAGGACTACAGTTGAGCCTAGAAATAATCATATAGGGTTAAGTAAGTCACAAGGGTATGACAAATATCCTATGATATCATTTATACATGTTATCCTAAGATTGCTACCAATGAACATATTTCCACAAAAAAAGACACTCACAGACTTATCAAATAAACTAATGGTTAGCCAAAATGAAAGGTGGGAGGTTGGGTAAATTAGGACTATGGCGTTTACATACATATACTAATGTATGTTAAATGTATATAAACATATAACAGATAAACTATATGAATTATATAATCACCAATACCTTTAAAATATACATTCTGTAATCACATACATGCTAACAGGATCCGAAGATGAACAGACATATGTATGAATCATTGAGCCGATTCTGTACAGCAGACAATCAAAACACTCTAATCAAGTTTACTCCGATAAGAAATAGAAATTAAATTTAAAAAACAAACATAAGTAAGGAGACATAAACTTCTCGGGGCTTCTCCCTGCACATTCCACTCTATTTTACAACCTCGGAACACTACCTAGAGGAAGACTGTGTTGCCCTAGTAACAAGAGTTGAGAACGTAATAATGCTGCCGCCTTGTGGCTGTTTCCCACAACAGCAGCTTTATACCCAGTGCCAATTGTTGCTTAATAGTCACAAGGACTGCAGGGCTCTAAATGACACCTGCCCTCAAAAAATGCCCTGCGGTAGGGAATAGGCAAGAAAATTCAAGACATGAGAAAATTTTCAAGAAGTCAATAAGAGGAGGGAAGTTGTACTCACTCTTTAAAAAAAAGGAAAAGAAAAAAAAGGACATGCCTAAACCTCAGTATAAGGAATTATAAGCCACAGGCAAATTCAAATTCAAAAAGGTTTCAGCTCACACCAGTCATGACCACCAGCAAAAAGTTTACAAACTATAAATGCTGAAGGGGTTTTAGAGAACTGTGTACCTTCTAGCTGCTGGTGGGATGTAAAGTGGTAACAGCACTAACGCAAACTTAATCGAGCTGCTTTACAAGGTAAAAACTGAGCTACCATATGATGCGGCAGGTCACCTTTTGGGCCTATAACCTGAGACCACCAGAATCGGAAAGCCAGAGGCAGGCAAATGTGCACTGCAGCAATATTGAAATAGCCAAGAAATGGAAGCAAAAAAAGATCCATAAACAGATGAATGGACAAAGAAGAAGTGGTATATGGACAGAATGGAATAGTAGCCTCGGAAAAAAAATGAACAATGCCGTGTTCAGGACTACAGTTGAGCCTAGAAATAATCATATAAGGTTAAGTAAGTCAAAAAGGTATGACAAATATCCTATGATATCATTTATACATGTTATCCTAAGATTGCTACCAATGAACATATTTCCAGAAAAACAGACACTCACAGACTTATCAAATAAACTAATGGTTAGCCAAAATGAAAGGTGGGAGGATGGGTAAATTAGGACTATGGCGTTTACATACATATACTAATGTATGTTAAATGTATATAAACATATAACAGATAAACTATATGAATTATATAATCACCAATACCTTTAAAATATACATTGTGTAATCACATACATGCTAACAGGATCCGAAGATGAACAGACATATGTATGAATCATTGAGCCGATTCTGTACAGCCAGACAATCAAAACACTCTAATCAAATTTACTCCGATAAGAAATAGAAATTAAATTTAAAAAACAAACATATGTAAGGAGACATAAACTTCTCCGGGCTTCTCCCAGCACATTCCACTCTAATTTATAACCTCGGAACACTACCTAGAGGAAGACTCTGTTGCCCTAGTAACAAGAGTTGAGAACGTAATAATGCTGCCGCCTTGTGGCTGTTTCCCACAACAGCAGCTTTATACCCAGTGCCAATTGTTGCTTAATAGTCACAAGGACTGCAGGGCTCTAAATGACACCTGCCCTCAAAAAATGCCCTGCGGTAGGGAATAGGCAAAAAAATTCAAGACATGAGAAAATTTTCAAGAAGTCAATAAGAGGAGGGAAGTTGTACTCACTCTTTAAAAAAAGGAAAAGAAAAAAGAGGACATGCCTAAAGCTCAGTATAAGGAATTATTAGCCACAGGCAAATTCAAATTCAAAAAGGTTTCAGCTCACACCAATCATGACCATCAGCAAAAAGTCTACAAACTATAAATGCTGAAGGGGTTTTAGAGAACTGTGTACCTTCTAGCTGCTGGTGGGATGTAAAGTAATAACAGCTCTAACGCAAACTGAATCGAGCTGCTTTACAGGGTAAAAACTGAGCTACCATATGATGCGGCAGGGCACCTTTTGGGCCTATAACTTAAGACCACCAGAATCGGAAAGACAGAGGCAGGCAAATGTGCACTGCAGCAATATTGAAATAGCCAAGAAATGGAAACAAAAAAAGATCCATAAACAGATGAATGGACAAAGAAGAAGTGGTATATCGACAGAATGGAATAGTAGCCTCGGGAACAAAATGAACAATGCCGTGTTCAGGACTACAGTTGAGCCTAGAAATAATCATATAAGGTTAAGTAAGTCAATAGGGTATGACAGGGGCTTCCCTGGTGGCGCAGTGGTTGAGAATCTGCCTGCTAATGCAGGGGACGCGGGTTCGAGCCCTGGTCTGGGAGGATCCCACGTGCCACGGAGCAACTGGGACCGTGAGCCACAACTGCTGAGCCTGCGCATCTGGAGCCTGTGACCCGTAACGGGAGGGGCCACGATAGTGAGAGGCCTGCGCACCGCAATGAAGAGTGGCTCCAGCTTGCCGCAACTAGAGAAAGCCCTCGCACGAAACGAAGACCCAACACAGCTAAATAAATAGATAAATAAATAAATAAATAAAGTAGCTATTAATTAAAAAAAAAAAGGTATGACAAATATCCTATGATATCATTTACACATGTTATCCTAAGATTGCTACCAATGAACATATTTCCACAAAAAAAGACACTCACAGACTTATCAAATAAACTAATGGTTAGCCAAAATGAAAGGTGGGAGGATGGGTAAATTAGGACTATGGCGTTTACATACATATAGTAATGTTTGTTAAATGTATATAAACAAATAACATATAAACTATATAAATTATATAATCACAATACCTTTAAAATATACATTCTGTAATCACATACATGCCAACAGGATCCGAAGATGCACAGACATATGTATGAATCATTGAGCAGATTCTGTACAGCCAGACAATCAAAACACTCTAATCAAATTTACTCCGATAAGAAATAGAAATTAAATTTAAAAAACAAACATAAGGAAGGAGACATAAAGTTCTGGGGGCTTGTCCCAGCACATTCCACTCTAGTTTACAACCTCGGAACACTACCTCCTGGAAGACTCTGTTGCCCTAGTAGCAAGAGTTGAGAACGTAATAATGCTGCCGCCTTGTGGCTGTTTCCCACAACAGCAGCTTTAAACCCAGTGCTAATGGTTGATTACGAGTCACAAGGACTGCAGTGCTCTAAATGACACCTGCCCTCAAAAAAGGCCCTGGGGTAGGGAATAGGCAAGAAAATTCAACACATGAGAAATTTTTCAAGAAGTCAATATGAAGAGGGAAGTTGTACTCACTCTTTAACAAAAAAAGGAAAAGAAGAAAAAGGGGATGCCTAAAGCTCAGTATAAGGAATGATTAGCCACATGCCTATCCAACCTCCAAAAAGGTTTCAGCTCACACAGGTCAAATGGCCATCAGCAAAAAGTCCACAAACTATAAATGCAGAAGGGGTTTTAGAGAACTCTGTACCTCCTAGCTCTGGTGGGATCTAAAGTGGTAACAGCACTAACAAAAACGGAATGGAGCTGCTTTAGAAGGTAAAAACTGAGCTACCATATGATGCGACAGGGCACCTTTTGAGCCTATTAACTAAGACCACCAGAATCGGAAAGACAGAGGCAGGCAAATGTGCACTGCAGCAATATTGAAATAGCCAAGACATGGAAGCAAAAAAAGGTCCATAAACAGATGAATGGACAAAGACGAAGTGGTATACGTACCAAATGGAATAGAAGCCTCGGGAACAAAATGAACAATGCCATTTTCAGGACTACAGTTGAGCCTAGAAATAATCATATAACGTTAAGTAAGTCAAAAGGGTATGACAGGGGCTTCCCTGGTGGCGCAGTGGTTGAGAATCTGCCTGCTAATGCAGGGGACGCGGGTTCGAGCCCTGGTCTGGGAGGATCCCACGTGCCACGGAGCAACTGGGACCGTGAGCCACAACTGCTGAGCCTGCGCATCTGGAGCCTGTGACCCGTAAAGGGAGGGGCCACGATAGTGAGAGGCCTGCGCACCGCAATGAAGAGTGGCTCCAGCTTGCCGCAACTAGAGAAAGCCCTCGCACGAAACGAAGACCCAACACAGCTAAATAAATAGATAAATAAATAAATAAATAAAGTAGCTATTAATTTAAAAAAAAAAGGTATGACAAATATCCTATGATATCATTTACACATGTTATCCTAAGATTGCTACCAATGAACATATTTCCACAAAAAAAGACACTCACAGACTTATCAAATAAACTAATGGTTAGCCAAAATGAAAGGTGGGAGGATGGGTAAATTAGGACTATGGCGCTAACATACATATAGTAATGTTTGTTAAATGTATATAAACATATAACATATAAACTATATAATTTATATAATCACAATACCTTTAAAATATACATTCTGTAATCACATACATGCTAACAGGATCTGAAGATGAACAGACATATGTATGAATCATGGAGCAGATTCTGTACAGCCAGACAATCAAAACACTCTAATCAAATTTACTCCGATAAGAAATAGAAATTAATTTTAAAAAACAAACATATGTAAGGAGACATAAAGTTCTGGGGGCTTGTCCCAGCACATTCCACTCTAGTTTACAACCTCGGAACACTACCTCCTGTAAGACTCTGTTGCCCTAGTAGCAAGAGTTGAGAACGTAATAATGCTGCCGCCTTGTGGCTGTTTCCCACAACAGCAGCTTTAAACCCAGTGCTAATGGTTGCTTACGAGTCACAAGGACTGCAGGGCTCTAAATGACACCTGCCCTCAAAAAAGTCCCTGGGGTAGGGAATAGGCAAGAAAATTCAACACATGAGAAATTTTTCAAGAAGTCAATATGAAGAGGGAAGTTGTACTCACTCTTTATCAAAAAATGGAAAAGAAAAAAAAGGATATGCTTAAAGCTCAGTATAAGGAATTATTAGCCACATGCAAATTCAAATTCAAAAAGGTTTCAGCTCACACCAGTTATGACCATCAGCAAAAAGACTACAAACTATAAATGCAGAAGGGGTTTTAGAAAAATGTGTACCTTCTAGCCGCTGGTGGGATGTAAAGTGGTAACAGCACTAACGAAAACTGAATGGAGCTGCTACAAAGGTAAAAATTGAGCTACCATATGATGCGGCAGGGCACCTTTTGGGCCTATAACCTAAGACCACCAGAATCGGAAAGACAGAGGCAGGGAAATGTGAACTGCAACAACATTGATATAGCCAAGACATGGAAGCAAAAAAAGGTCCATAAACAGATTAATGGACAAAGACGAAGTGGTGTACGTACCAAATGGAATAGAAGCCTCGGGAACAAAATGAACAATGCCGCTTTCAGGACTATAGTTGAGCCTACAAATAGTCATATAAGGTTAAGTAAGTAAAAAGGGTATGACAGGGGCTTCCCTGGTGGCGCAGTGGTTGAGAATCTGCCTGCTAATGCAGGGGACGCGGGTTCGAGCCCTGGTCTGGGAGGATCCCACGTGCCACGGAGCAACTGGGACCGTGAGACACAACTGCTGAGCCTGCGCATCTGGAGCCTGTGCCCCACAACGGGAGGGACCATGATAGTGAGAGGCCCGCACACCGCAATGAAGAGAGGCCCCCGCTTGCCGCAACTAGAGAAAGCCCTCGCACGAAACGAAGACCCAACACAGCTAAATAAATAGATAAATAAATAAATAAAGTAGCTATTAATTTAAAAAAATGGGTATGACAAATATCCTATGATATCATTTATACATGTTATCCTAAGATTGCTACCAATGAACATATTTCCACAAAAAAAGACACTCACAGACTTATCAAATAAACTAATGGTTAGCCAAAATGAAAGGTGGGAGGATGGGTAAATTAGGACTATGGCGTTTACATACATATAGTAATGTTTGTTTAATGTATATAAACATATAACATATAAACTATATAAATTATATAATCACAATACCTTTAAAATATACATTCTGTAATCACATACATGCTAACAGGATCCGAAGATGAACAGACATATGTATGAATCATTGGGCAGATTCTGTACATCCAGACAATCAAAACACTCTAATCAAATTTACTCCGATAAGAAATAGAAATTAAATTTAAAAAACAAACATAAGTAAGGAGACATAAAGTTCTGGGGGCTTGTCCCAGCACATTCCACTCTAGTTTACAACCTCGGAACACTACCTCCAGGAAGACTCTGTTGCCCTAGTAACAAGAGCTGAGAACGTAATAATGCTGCCGCCTTGTGGCTGTTTCCCACAACAGCAGCTTTAAACCCAGTGCTAATGGTTGCTTACGAGTCACAAGGACTGCAGGGCTCTAAATGACACCTGCCCTCAAAAAAGGCCCTGGGGTAGGGAATAGGCAAGAAAATTCAACACATGAGAAATTTTTCAAGAAGTCAATATGAAGAGGGAAGTTGTACTCACTCTTTATCAAAAAATGGAAAAGAAAAAAAAGGATATGCTTAAAGCTCAGTATAAGGAATTATTAGCCACATGCAAATTCAAATTCAAAAAGGTTTCAGCTCACACCAGTTATGACCATCAGCAAAAAGACTACAAACTATAAATGCAGAAGGGGTTTTAGAAAAATGTGTACCTTCTAGCCGCTGGTGGGATGTAAAGTGGTAACAGCACTAACGAAAACTGAATGGAGCTGCTACAAAGGTAAAAATTGAGCTACCATATGATGCGGCAGGGCACCTTTTGGGCCTATAACCTAAGACCACCAGAATCGGAAAGACAGAGGCAGGGAAATGTGAACTGCAACAACATTGATATAGCCAAGACATGGAAGCAAAAAAAGGTCCATAAACAGATTAATGGACAAAGACGAAGTGGTGTACGTACCAAATGGAATAGAAGCCTCGGGAACAAAATGAACAATGCCGCTTTCAGGACTATAGTTGAGCCTACAAATAGTCATATAAGGTTAAGTAAGTAAAAAGGGTATGACAGGGGCTTCCCTGGTGGCGCAGTGGTTGAGAATCTGCCTGCTAATGCAGGGGACGCGGGTTCGAGCCCTGGTCTGGGAGGATCCCACGTGCCACGGAGCAACTGGGACCGTGAGACACAACTGCTGAGCCTGCGCATCTGGAGCCTGTGCCCCACAACGGGAGGGACCATGATAGTGAGAGGCCCGCACACCGCAATGAAGAGAGGCCCCCGCTTGCCGCAACTAGAGAAAGCCCTCGCACGAAACGAAGACCCAACACAGCTAAATAAATAGATAAATAAATAAATAAAGTAGCTATTAATTTAAAAAAATGGGTATGACAAATATCCTATGATATCATTTATACATGTTATCCTAAGATTGCTACCAATGAACATATTTCCACAAAAAAAGACACTCACAGACTTATCAAATAAACTAATGGTTAGCCAAAATGAAAGGTGGGAGGATGGGTAAATTAGGACTATGGCGTTTACA
Organism: Balaenoptera acutorostrata; assembly: GCF_949987535.1. Classification (NCBI taxonomy): domain Eukaryota; kingdom Metazoa; phylum Chordata; class Mammalia; order Artiodactyla; family Balaenopteridae; genus Balaenoptera; species Balaenoptera acutorostrata. Next base: position 125,134,667 of record NC_080064.1, read on the forward strand.
TACATATAGTAATGTTTGTTTAATGTATATAAACATATAACATATAAACTATATAAATTATATAATCACAATACCTTTAAAATATACATTCTGTAATCACATACATGCTAACAGGATCCGAAGATGAACAGACATATGTATGAATCATTGGGCAGATTCTGTACATCCAGACAATCAAAACACTCTAATCAAATTTACTCCGATAAGAAATAGAAATTAAATTTAAAAAACAAACATAAGTAAGGAGACATAAAGTTCTGGGGGCTTGTCCCAGCACATTCCACTCTAGTTTACAACCTCGGAACACTACCTCCAGGAAGACTCTGTTGCCCTAGTAACAAGAGCTGAGAACGTAATAATGCTGCCGCCTTGTGGCTGTTTCCCACAACAGCAGCTTTAAACCCAGTGCTAATGGTTGCTTACGAGTCACAAGGACTGCAGGGCTCTAAATGACACCTGCCCTCAAAAAAGGCCCTGGGGTAGGGAATAGGCAAGAAAATTCAACACATGAGAAATTTTTCAAGAAGTCAATATGAAGAGGGAAGTTGTACTCACTCTTTAACAAAAAAAGGAAAAGAAGAAAAAGGGGATGCGTAAAGCTCAGTATAAGGAATGATTAGCCACATGCCTATCCAACCTCCAAAAAGGTTTCAGCTCACACAGGTCAAATGGCCATCAGCAAAAAGTCCACAAACTATAAATGCAGAAGGGGTTTTAGAGAACTCTGTACCTCCTAGCTCTGGTGGGATCTTAAGTGGTAACAGCACTAACAAAAACGGAATGGAGCTGCTTTAGAAGGTAAAAACTGAGCTACCATATGATGCGACAGGGCACCTTTTCAGCCTATTAACTAAGACCACCAGAATCGGAAAGACAGAGGCAGGCAAATGTGCACTGCAGCAATATTGAAATAGCCAAGACATGGAAGCAAAAAAAAGATCCATAAACAGATGAATGGACAAAGACGAAGTGGTGTACGTAGCAAATGGAATAGAAGCCTCGGGAACAAAATGAACAATGCCTTTTTCAGGACTACAGTTGAGCCTAGAAATAATCATATAAGGTTAAGTAAGTCAAAAGGGTATGACAGGGGCTTCCCTGGTGGCGCAGTGATTGAGAATCTGCCTGCTAATGCAGGGGACGCGGGTTCGAGCCCTGGTCTGGGAGGATCCCACGTGCCACGGAGCAACTGGGACCGTGAGCCACAACTGCTGAGCCTGCACATCTGGAGCCTGTGCCCCGCAAGGGGAGGGGCCACGATAGTGAGAGGCCCGCGCACCGCAATGAAGAGTGGCCCCCGCTTGCCACAACTAGAGAAAGCCCTCGCACGAAACGAAGACCCAACACAGCTAAATAAATAGATAAATAAATAAATAAATAAATAAATAAAGTAGCTATTAATTTAAAAAAAAGGGTATGACAAATATCCTATGATATCATTTATACATGTTATCCTAAGATTGCTACCAATGAACATATTTCCACAAAAAAAGACACTCACAGACTTATCAAATAAACTAATGGTTAGCCAAAATGAAAGGTGGGAGGATGGGTAAATTAGGACTATGGCGTTTACATACATATACTAATGTATGTTAAATGTATATAAACATATAACAGAAAAACTATATGAATTATATAATCACCAATACCTTTAAAATATATATTGTGTAATCACATACATGCTAACAGGATCCGAAGATGAACAGACATATGTATGAATCATTGAGCAGATTCTGTACAGCCAGACAATCAAAACACTCTAATCAAATTTACTCCGATAAGAAATAGAAATTAAATTTAAAAAACAAACATAAGTAAGGAGACATAAAGTTCTGGGGGCTTGTCCCAGCACATTCCACTCTAGTTTACAACCTCGGAACACTACCTCCAGGAAGACTCTGTTGCCCTAGTAACAAGAGTTGAGAACGTAATAATGCTGCCGCCTTGTGGCTGTTTCCCACAACAGCAGCTTTATACCCAGTGCCAATTGTTGCTTAATAGTCACAAGGACTGCAGGGCTCTAAATGACACCTGCCCTCAAAAAATGCCCTGCGGTAGGGAATAGGCAAGAAAATTCAAGACATGAGAAAATTTTCAAGAAGTCAATAAGAGGAGGGAAGTTGTACTCACGCTTTAAAAAAAAGGAAAAGTAAAAAAAGGACATGCCTAAAGCTCAGTATAAGGAATTAATAGCCATAGGCAAATTCAAATTCAAAAAGGTTTCAGCTCACACCAGTCATGACCATCAGCAAAAAGTCTACAAACTATAAATGCTGAAGGGGTTTTAGAGAACTGTGTACCTTCTAGCTGCTGGTGGGATGTAAAGTGGTAACAGCACTAACGCAAACTGAATCGAGCTGCTTTACAAGGTAAAAACTGAGCTACCATATGATGCGGCAGGGCACCTTTTGGGCCTATAACCTAAGACCACCAGAATCGGAAAGACAGAGGCAGGCAAATGTGCACTGCAGCCATATTGAAATAGCCAAGAAATGGAAGCAAAAAAAGATCCATAAACAGATGAATGGACAAAAAGAAGAGGTATATGGACAGCATGGAATAGTAGCCTCGGAAAAAAAATAAACAATGCCGTGTTCAGGACTACAGTTGAGCCTAGAAATAATCATATAAGGTTAAGTAAGTCAAAAAGGTATGACAAATATCCTCCGATATCATTTATACATGTTATCCTAAGATTGCTACCAATGAACATATTTCCACAAAAAAAGACACTCACAGACTTATCAAATAAACTAATTGTTAGCCAAAATGAAAGGTGGGTGGATGGGTAAATTAGGACTATGGGGTTAACATACATATAGTAATGTTTGTTAAATGTATATAAACAAAAAACATACAAACTATATAAATTATATAATCACAATACCTTTAAAATATACATTCTGTAATTCCGTACATGCTAACAAGATCCGAAGAGGAACAGACATATGTGTGAATCATTGCGTAGATTCTGTACAGCCAGACAATCAAAACACTCTAATCAAATTTACTCCGATAAGAAATAGAAATTAAATTTAAAAAACAAACATAAGTAAGGAGACATAAAGTTCTGGGGGCGTGTCCCAGCACATTCCACTCTAGTTTACAACCTCGGAACACTACCTCCAGGAAGACTCTGTTGCCCTAGTAACAAGAATTGAGAATGTAATAATGCTGCTGCCTTGTGGCTGTTTCCCACAACAGCAGCTTTAAACACACTGCTAATGGTTGCTTCATAGTCACAAGGATTGCAGGGCTCTAAATGACACCTGCCCTCAAGAAATGCCCTGGAGTGGGGAATAGGCAAGAAAATTCAACACATGAGAAATTTTTCAAGAAGTCAATATGAAGAGGGAAGTTGTACTCACTCTTTAACAAAAAAAGGAAAAGAAGAAAAAGGGGATGCCTAAAGCTCAGTATAAGGAATGATTAGCCACATGCCTATCCAACCTCCAAAAAGGTTTCAGCTCACACAGGTCAAATGGCCATCAGCAAAAAGTCCACAAACTATAAATGCAGAAGGGGTTTTAGAGAACTCTGTACCTCCTAGCTCTGGTGGGATCTAAAGTGGTAACAGCACTAACAAAAACGGAATGGAGCTGCTTTACAAGGTAAAAACTGAGCTACCATATGATGCGACAGGGCACCTTTTGAGCCTATTAACTAAGACCACCATAATCGGAAAGACAGAGACAGGCAAATGTGCACTGCAGCAATATTGAAAAAGCCAAGACATACAAGCAAAAAAAAGGTCCATAAACAGATGAATGGACAAAGACGAAATGGTATACGTACCAAATGGAATAGTAGCTTCGGGAACAAAATAAACAATGCCGTTTTCAGGACTACAGTTGAGCCTAGAAATAATCATATAAGGTTAAGTAAGTCAAAAGGGTATGACAAATATCCTATGATATCATTTATACATGTTATCCTAAGATTGCTACCAATGAACATATTTCCACAAAAACAGACACTCACAGACTTATCAAATAAACTAATGGTTAGCCAAAATGAAAGGTGGGAGGATGGGTAAATTAGGACTATGGCGTTTACATACATATACTAATGTATGTTAAATGTATATAAACATATAACAGATAAACTATATGAATTATATAATCACCAATACCTTTAAAATATACATTGTGTAATCACATACATGCTAACAGGATCCGAAGATGAACAGACATATGTATGAATCATTGAGCCGATTCTGTACAGCCAGACAATCAAAACACTCTAATCAAATTTACTCCGATAAGAAATAGAAATTAAATTTAAATAACAAACATATGTAAGGAGACATAAACTTCTCCGGGCTTCTCCCAGCACATTCCACTCTAATTTATAACCTCGGAACACTACCTAGAGGAAGACTCTGTTGCCCTAGTAACAAGAGTTGAGAACGTAATAATGCTGCCGCCTTGTGGCTGTTTCCCACAACGGCAGCTTTATACCCAGTGCCAATTGTTGCTTAATAGTCACAAGGACTGCAGGGCTCTAAATGACACCTGCCCTCAAAAAATGCCCTGCGGTAGGGAATAGGCAAAAAAATTCAAGACATGAGAAAATTTTCAAGAAGTCAATAAGAGGAGGGAAGTTGTACTCACTCTTTAAAAAAAAGGAAAAGAAAAAAGAGGACATGCCTAAAGCTCAGTATAAGGAATTATTAGCCACAGGCAAATTCAAATTCAAAAAGGTTTCAGCTCACACCAATCATGACCATCAGCAAAAAGTCTACAAACTATAAATGCTGAAGGGGTTTTAGAGAACTGTGTACCTTCTAGCTGCTGGTGGGATGTAAAGTGATAACAGCTCTAAGGCAAACTGAATCGAGCTGCTTTACAGGGTAAAAACTGAGCTACCATATGATGCGGCAGGGCACCTTTTGGGCCTATAACTTAAGACCACCAGAATCGGAAAGACAGAGGCAGGCAAATGTGCACTGCAGCAATATTGTAATAGCCAAGAAATGGAAACAAAAAAAGATCCATAAACAGATGAATGGACAAAGAAGAAGTGGTATATCGACAGAATGGAATAGTAGCCTCGGGAACAAAATGAACAATGCCGTATTCAGGACTACAGTTGAGCCTAGAAATAATCATATAAGGTTAAGTAAGTCAATAGGGTATGACAGGGGCTTCCCTGGTGGCGCAGTGGTTGAGAATCTGCCTGCTAATGCAGGGGACGCGGGTTCGAGCCCTGGTCTGGGAGTATCCCACGTGCCATGGAGCAACTGGGACCGTGAGCCACAACTGCTGAGCCTGCGCATCTGGAGCCTGTGACCCGTAACGGGAGGGGCCACGATAGTGAGAGGCCTGCGCACCGCAATGAAGAGTGGCTCCCGCTTGCCACAACTAGAGAAAGCCCTCGCACGAAACGAAGACCCAACACAGCTAAATAAATAGATAAATAAATAAATAAATAAATAAATAAAGTAGCTATTAATTTAAAAAAAAAAGGTATGACAAATATCCTATGATATCATTTACACATGTTATCCTAAGATTGCTACCAATGAACATATTTCCACAAAAAAAGACACTCACAGACTTATCAAATAAACTAATGGTTAGCCAAAATGAAAGGTGGGAGGATGGGTAAATTAGGACTATGGCGTTTACATACATATAGTAATGTTTGTTAAATGTATATAAACAAATAACATATAAACTATATAAATTATATAATCACAATACCTTTAAAATATACATTCTGTAATCACATACATGCCAACAGGATCCGAAGATGCACAGACATATGTATGAATCATTGAGCAGATTCTGTACAGCCAGACAATCAAAACACTCTAATCAAATTTACTCCGATAAGAAATAGAAATTAAATTTAAAAAACAAACATAAGGAAGGAGACATAAAGTTCTGGGGGCTTGTCCCAGCACATTCCACTCTAGTTTACAACCTCGGAACACTACCTCCAGGAAGACTCTGTTGCCCTAGTAGCAAGAGTTGAGAACGTAATAATGCTGCCGCCTTGTGGCTGTTTCCCACAACAGCAGCTTTAAACCCACTGCTAATGGTTGCTTCATAGTCACAAGGATTGCAGGGCTCTAAATGACACCTGCCCTCAAGAAATGCCCTGGAGTGGGGAATAGGCAAGAAAATTCAACACATGAGAAATTTTTCAAGAAGTCAATATGAAGAGGGAAGTTGTACTCACTCTTTATCAAAAATGGAAAAGAAAAAAAAGGATATGCTTAAAGCTCAGTATAAGGAATTATTAGCCACATGCAAATTCAAATTCAAAAAGGTTTCAGCTCACACCAATCATGACCATCAGCAAAAAGACTACAAACTATAAATGCAGAAGGGGTTTTAGAAAAATGTGTACCTTCTAGCCGCTGGTGGGATGTAAAGTGGTAACAGCACTAACGAAAACTGAATGGAGCTGCTACAAAGGTAAAAATTGAGCTACCATATGATGCGGCAGGGCACCTTTTGGGCCTATAACCTAAGACCACCAGAATCGGAAAGACAGAGGCAGGGAAATGTGAACTGCAACAACATTGATATAGCCAAGACATGGAAGCAAAAAAAGGTCCATAAACAGATTAATGGACAAAGACGAAGTGGTGTACGTACCAAATGGAATAGAAGCCTCGGGAACAAAATGAACAATGCCGCTTTCAGGACTACAGTTGAGCCTACAAATAGTCATATAAGGTTAAGTAAGTAAAAAGGGTATGACAGGGGCTTCCCTGGTGGCACAGTGGTTGAGAATCTGCCTGCTAATGCAGGGTACGCGGGTTCGAGCCCTGGTCTGGGAGGATCCCACGTGCCACGGAGCAACTGGGACCGTGAGACACAACTGCTGAGCCTGCGCATATGGAGCCTGTGCCCCACAACGGGAGGGACCACGATAGTGAGAGGCCCGCACACCGCAATGAAGAGAGGCCCCCGCTTGCCGCAACTAGAGAAAGCCCTCGCACGAAACGAAGACCCAACACAGCTAAATAAATAGATAAATAAATAAATAAAGTAGCTATTAATTTAAAAAAATGGGTATGACAAATATCCTATGATATCATTTATACATGTTATCCTAAGATTGCTACCAATGAACATATTTCCACAAAAAAAGACACTCACAGACTTATCAAATAAACTAATGGTTAGCCAAAATGAAAGGTGGGAGGATGGGTAAATTAGGACTATGGCGCTAACATACATATAGTAATGTTTGTTTAATGTATATAAACATATAACATATAAACTATATAAATTATATAATCACAATACCTTTAAAATATACATTCTGTAATCACATACATGCTAACAGGATCCGAAGATGAACAGACATATGTATGAATCATTGGGCAGATTCTGTACATCCAGACAATCAAAACACTCTAATCAAATTTACTCCGATAAGAAATAGAAATTAAATTTAAAAAACAAACATAAGTAAGGAGACATAAAGTTCTGGGGGCTTGTCCCAGCACATTCCACTCTAGTTTACAACCTCGGAACACTACCTCCAGGAAGACTCTGTTGCCCTAGTAACAAGAGCTGAGAACGTAATAATGCTGCCGCCTTGTGGCTGTTTCCCACAACAGCAGCTTTAAACCCAGTGCTAATGGTTGCTTAAGAGTCACAAGGACTGCAGGGCTCTAAATGACACCTGCCCTCAAAAAAGGCCCTGGGGTAGGGAATAGGCAAGAAAATTCAACACATGAGAAATTTTTCAAGAAGTCAATATGAAGAGGGAAGTTGTACTCACTCTTTAACAAAAAAAGGAAAAGAAGAAAAAGGGGATGCCTAAAGCTCAGTATAAGGAATGATTAGCCACATGCCTATCCAACCTCCAAAAAGGTTTCAGCTCACACAGGTCAAATGGCCATCAGCAAAAAGTCCACAAACTATAAATGCAGAAGGGGTTTTAGAGAACTCTGTACCTCCTAGCTCTGGTGGGATCTAAAGTGGTAACAGCACTAACAAAAACGGAATGGAGCTGCTTTAGAAGGTAAAAACTGAGCTACCATATGATGCGACAGGGCACCTTTTCAGCCTATTAACTAAGACCACCAGAATCGGAAAGACAGAGGCAGGCAAATGTGCACTGCAGCAATATTGAAATAGCCAAGACATGGAAGCAAAAAAAAGATCCATAAACAGATGAATGGACAAAGACGAAGTGGTGTACGTAGCAAATGGAATAGAAGCCTCGGGAACAAAATGAACAATGCCTTTTTCAGGACTACAGTTGAGCCTAGAAATAATCATATAAGGTTAAGTAAGTCAAAAGGGTATGACAGGGGCTTCCCTGGTGGCGCAGTGATTGAGAATCTGCCTGCTAATGAGGGGACGCGGGTTCGAGCCCTGGTCTGGGAGGTTCCCACGTGCCACGGAGCAACTGGGACCGTGAGCCACAACTGCTGAGCCGGCACATCTGGAGCCTGTGCCCCGCAAGGGGAGGGGCCACGATAGTGAGAGGCCCGCGCACCGCAATGAAGAGTGGCCCCCGCTTGCCGCAACTAGAGAAAGCCCTCGCACGAAACGAAGACCCAACACAGCTAAATAAATAGATAAATAAATAAATAAATAAATAAATAAAGTAGCTATTAATTTAAAAAAAAGGGTATGACAAATATCCTATGATATCATTTATACATGTTATCCTAAGATTGCTACCAATGAACATATTTCCACAAAAAAAGACACTCACAGACTTATCAAATAAACTAATGGTTAGCCAAAATGAAAGGTGGGAGGATGGGTAAATTAGGACTATGGCGTTTACATACATATACTAATGTATGTTAAATGTATATAAACATATAACATATAAACTATATAATTTATATAATCACAATACCTTTAAAATATACATTCTGTAATCACATACATGCTAACAGGATCCGAAGATGAACAGACATATGTATGAATCATTGAGCAGATTCTGTACAGCCAGACAATCAAAACACTCTAATCAAATTTACTCCGATAAGAAATAGAAATTAAATTTAAAAAACAAACATAAGTAAGGAGACATAAAGTTCTGGGGGCTTGTCCCAGCACATTCCACTCTAGTTTACAACCTCGGAACACTACCTCCAGGAAGACTCTGTTGCCCTAGTAACAAGAGTTGAGAACGTAATAATGCTGCCGCCTTGTGGCCGTTTCCCACAACAGCAGCTTTATACCCAGTGCCAATTGTTGCTTAATAGTCACAAGGACTGCAGGGCTCTAAATGACACCTGCCCTCAAAAAATGCCCTGCGGTAGGGAATAGGCAAGAAAATTCAAGACATGAGAAAATTTTCAAGAAGTCAATAAGAGGAGGGAAGTTGTACTCACGCTTTAAAAAAAAGGAAAAGTAAAAAAAGGACATGCCTAAAGCTCAGTATAAGGAATTAGTAGCCATAGGCAAATTCAAATTCAAAAAGGTTTCAGCTCACACCAGTCATGACCATCAGCAAAAAGTCTACAAACTATAAATGCTGAAGGGGTTTTAGAGAACTGTGTACCTTCTAGCTGCTGGTGGGATGTAAAGTGGTAACAGCACTAACGCAAACTGAATCGAGCTGCTTTACAAGGTAAAAACTGAGCTACCATATGATGCGGCAGGGCACCTTTTGGGCCTATAACCTAAGACCACCAGAATCGGAAAGACAGAGGCAGGCAAATGTGCACTGCAGCCATATTGAAATAGCCAAGAAATGGAAGCAAAAAAAGATCCATAAACAGATGAATGGACAAAAAGAAGAGGTATATGGACAGCATGGAATAGTAGCCTCGGAAAAAAAATAAACAATGCCGTGTTCAGGACTACAGTTGAGCCTAGAAATAATCATATAAGGTTAAGTAAGTCAAAAAGGTATGACAAATATCCTCTGATATCATTTATACATGTTATCCTAAGATTGCTACCAATGAACATATTTCCACAAAAAAAGACACTCACAGACTTATCAAATAAACTAATTGTTAGCCAAAATGAAAGGTGGGAGGATGGGTAAATTAGGACTATGGGGTTAACATACATATAGTAATGTTTGTTAAATGTATATAAACAAAAAACATACAAACTATATAAATTATATAATCACAATACCTTTAAAATATACATTCTGTAATTCCATACATGCTAACATGATCCGAAGAGGAACAGACATATGTGTGAATCATTGCGTAGATTCTGTACAGCCAGACAATCAAAACACTCTAATCAAATTTACTCCGATAAGAAATAGAAATTAAATTTAAAAAACAAACATAAGTAAGGAGACATAAAGTTCTGGGGGCTTGTCCCAGCACATTCCACTCTAGTTTACAACCTCGGAACACTACCTCCAGGAAGACTCTGTTGCCCTAGTAACAAGAATTGAGAATGTAATAATGCTGCTGCCTTGTGGCTGTTTCCCACAACAGCAGCTTTAAACACACTGCTAATGGTTGCTTCATAGTCACAAGGATTGCAGGGCTCTAAATGACACCTGCCCTCAAGAAATGCCCTGGAGTGGGGAATAGGCAAGAAAATTCAACACATGAGAAATTTTTCAAGAAGTCAATATGAAGAGGGAAGTTGTACTCACTCTTTATCAAAAAAAGGAAAAGAAAAAAAAGGACATGCTTAAAGCTCAGTATAAGGAATTATTAGCCACATGCAAATTCAAATTCAAAAAGGTTTCAGCTCACACCAGTCATGACCATCAGCAAAAAGACTACAAACTATAAATGCTTAAGGGGTTTGAGAAAAATGTGTACCTTCTAGCTGCTCGTGGGATGTAAAGTGGTAACAGCACTAACGAAAACTGAATGGAGCTGCTTTACAACGTAAAAACTGAGCTACCATATGATGCGACAGGGCACCTTTTCAGCCTATTAACTAAGACCACCAGAATCGGAAAGACAGAGGCAGGCAAATGTGCACTGCAGCAATATTGAAATAGCCAAGACATGGAAGCAAAAAAAGGTCCATAAACAGATGAATGGACAAAGACGAAGTGGTATACGTACCAAATGGAATAGAAGCCTCGGGAACAAAATGAACAATGCCATTTTCAGGACTACAGTTGAGCCTAGAAATAATCATATAACGTTAAGTAAGTCAAAAGGGTATGACAGGGGCTTCCCTGGTGGCGCGGTGGTTGAGAATCTGCCTGCTAATGCAGGGGACGCGGGTTCGAGCCCTGGTCTGGGAGGATCCCACGTGCCACGGAGCAACTGGGACCGTGAGCCACAACTGCTGAGCCTGCGCATCTGGAGCCTGTGCCACGCAACGGGAGGGGCCACGATACAGAGAGGCCCGCGCACCGCAATGAAGAGTGGCCCCCGCTTGCCGCAACTAGAGAAAGCCCTCGCACGAAACGAAGACCCAACACAGCTAAATAAATAGATAAATAAATAAATAAAGTAGCTATTAATTTTAAAAAAAGGGGATGACAAATATCCTATGATATCATTTATACATGTTATCCTAAGATTGCTACCAATGAACATATTTCCACAAAAAAAGACACTCACAGACTTATCAAATAAACTAATGGTTAGCCAAAATGAAAGGTGGGAGGATGGGTAAATTAGGACTATGGCGCTAACATACATATAGTAATGTTTGTTAAATGTATATAAACATATAACATATAAACTATATAATTTATATAATCACAATACCTTTAAAATATACATTCTGTAATCACATACATGCTAACAGGATCCGAAGATGAACAGACATATGTATGAATCATGGAGCAGATTCTGTACAGCCAATCAAAACACTCTAATCAAATTTACTCCGATAAGAAATAGAAATTAAATTTAAAAAACAAACATATGTAAGGAGACATAAAGTTCTGGGGGCTTGTCCCAGCACATTCCACTCTAGTTTACAACCTCGGAACACTACCTCCTGGAAGACTCTGTTGCCCTAGTAGCAAGAGTTGAGAACGTAATAATGCTGCCGCCTTGTGGCTGTTTCCCACAACAGCAGCTTTAAACCCAGTGCTAATGGTTGCTTACGAGTCACAAGGACTGCAGGGCTCTAAATGACACCTGCCCTCAAAAAAGGCCCTGGGGTAGGGAATAGGCAAGAAAATTCAACACATGAGAAATTTTTCAAGAAGTCAATATGAAGAGAGAAGTTGTACTCACTCTTTAACAAAAAAAGGACAAGAAGAAAAAGGGGATGCCTAAAGCTCAGTATAAGGAATTATTAGCCACATGCCTATCCAACCTCCAAAAAGGTTTCAGCTCACACAGGTCAAATGGCCATCAGCAAAAAGTCCACAAACTATAAATGCAGAAGGGGTTTTAGAGAACTCTGTACCTCCTAGCTCTGGTGGGATCTAAAGTGGTAACAGCACTAACAAAAACGGAATGGAGCTGCTTTACAAGGTAAAAACTGAGCTACCATATGATGCGACAGGGCACCTTTTGAGCCTATTAACTAAGACCACCAGAATCGGAAAGACAGAGGCAGGCAAATGTGCACTGCAGCAATATTGAAATAGCCAAGACATACAAGCAATAAAAAGGTCCATAAACAGATGAATGGACAAAGACCAAATGGTATACGTACCAAATGGAATAGTGGCCTCGCGAACAAAATGAACAATGCCGTTTTCAGGACTACAGTTGAGCCTAGAAATAATCATATAGGGTTAAGTAAGTCACAAGGGTATGACAAATATCCTATGATATCATTTATACATGTTATCCTAAGATTGCTACCAATGAACATATTTCCACAAAAAAAGACACTCACAGACTTATCAAATAAACTAATGGTTAGCCAAAATGAAAGGTGGGAGGTTGGGTAAATTAGGACTATGGCGTTTACATACATATACTAATGTATGTTAAATGTATATAAACATATAACAGATAAACTATATGAATTATATAATCACCAATACCTTTAAAATATACATTCTGTAATCACATACATGCTAACAGGATCCGAAGATGAACAGACATATGTATGAATCATTGAGCCGATTCTGTACAGCAGACAATCAAAACACTCTAATCAAGTTTACTCCGATAAGAAATAGAAATTAAATTTAAAAAACAAACATAAGTAAGGAGACATAAACTTCTCGGGGCTTCTCCCTGCACATTCCACTCTATTTTACAACCTCGGAACACTACCTAGAGGAAGACTGTGTTGCCCTAGTAACAAGAGTTGAGAACGTAATAATGCTGCCGTCTTGTGGCTGTTTCCCACAACAGCAGCTTTATACCCAGTGCCAATTGTTGCTTAATAGTCACAAGGACTGCAGGGCTCTAAATGACACCTGCCCTCAAAAAATGCCCTGCGGTAGGGAATAGGCAAGAAAATTCAAGACATGAGAAAATTTTCAAGAAGTCAATAAGAGGAGGGAAGTTGTACTCACTCTTTAAAAAAAAGGAAAAGAAAAAAAAGGACATGCCTAAACCTCAGTATAAGGAATTATAAGCCACAGGCAAATTCAAATTCAAAAAGGTTTCAGCTCACACCAGTCATGACCACCAGCAAAAAGTTTACAAACTATAAATGCTGAAGGGGTTTTAGAGAACTGTGTACCTTCTAGCTGCTGGTGGGATGTAAAGTGGTAACAGCACTAACGCAAACTGAATCGAGCTGCTTTACAAGGTAAAAACTGAGCTACCATATGATGCGGCAGGGCACCTTTTGGGCCTATAACCTAAGACCACCAGAATCGGAAAGACAGAGGCAGGCAAATGTGCACTGCAGCCATATTGAAATAGCCAAGAAATGGAAGCAAAAAAAGATCCATAAACAGATGAATGGACAAAGAAGAAGTGGTATATGGACAGAATGGAATAGTAGCCTCGGAAAAAAAATGAACAATGCCGTGTTCAGGACTACAGTTGAGCCTAGAAATAATCATATAAGGTTAAGTAAGTCAAAAAGGTATGACAAATATCCTATGATATCATTTATACATGTTATCCTAAGATTGCTACCAATGAACATATTTCCAGAAAAACAGACACTCACAGACTTATCAAATAAACTAATGGTTAGCCAAAATGAAAGGTGGGAGGATGGGTAAAGTAGGACTATGGCGTTTACATACATATACTAATGTATGTTAAATGTATATAAACATATAACAGATAAACTATATGAATTATATAATCACCAATACCTTTAAAATATACATTGTGTAATCACATACATGCTAACAGGATCTGAAGATGAACAGACATATGTATGAATCATTGAGCCGATTCTGTACAGCCAGACAATCAAAACACTCTAATCAAATTTACTCCGATAAGAAATAGAAATTAAATTTAAAAAACAAACATATGTAAGGAGACATAAACTTCTCCGGGCTTCTCCCAGCACATTCCACTCTAATTTGTAACCTCGGAACACTACCTAGAGGAAGACTCTGTTGCCCTAGTAACAAGAGTTGAGAACGTAATAATGCTGCCGCCTTGTGGCTGTTTCCCACAACAGCAGCTTTATACCCAGTGCCAATTGTTGCTTAATAGTCACAAGGACTGCAGGGCTCTAAATGACACCTGCCCTCAAAAAATGCCCTGCGGTAGGGAATAGGCAAAAAAATTCAAGACATGAGAAAATTTTCAAGAAGTCAATAAGAGGAGGGAAGTTGTACTCACTCTTTAAAAAAAGGAAAAGAAAAAAGAGGACATGCCTAAAGCTCAGTATAAGGAATTATTAGCCACAGGCAAATTCAAATTCAAAAAGGTTTCAGCTCACACCAATCATGACCATCAGCAAAAAGTCTACAAACTATAAATGCTGAAGGGGTTTTAGAGAACTGTGTACCTTCTAGCTGCTGGTGGGATGTAAAGTGATAACAGCTCTAACGCAAACTGAATCGAGCTGCTTTACAGGGTAAAAACTGAGCTACCATATGATGCGGCAGGGCACCTTTTGGGCCTATAACTTAAGACCACCAGAATCGGAAAGACAGAGGCAGGCAAATGTGCACTGCAGCAATATTGAAATAGCCAAGAAATGGAAACAAAAAAAGATCCATAAACAGATGAATGGACAAAGAAGAAGTGGTATATCGACAGAATGGAATAGTAGCCTCGGGAACAAAATGAACAATGCCGTGTTCAGGACTACAGTTGAGCCTAGAAATAATCATATAAGGTTAAGTAAGTCAATAGGGTATGACAGGGGCTTCTCTGGTGGCGCAGTGGTTGAGAATCTGCCTGCTAATGCAGGGGACGCGGGTTCGAGCCCTGGTCTGGGAGGATCCCACGTGCCACGGAGCAACTGGGACCGTGAGCCACAACTGCTGAGCCTGCGCATCTGGAGCCTGTGACCCGTAACGGGAGGGGCCACGATAGTGAGAGGCCTGCGCACCGCAATGAAGAGTGGCTCCAGCTTGCCGCAACTAGAGAAAGCCCTCGCACGAAACGAAGACCCAACACAGCTAAATAAATAGATAAATAAATAAATAAATAAAGTAGCTATTAATTTAAAAAAAAAAGGTATGACAAATATCCTATGATATCATTTACACATGTTATCCTAAGATTGCTACCAATGAACATATTTCCACAAAAAAAGACACTCACAGACTTATCAAATAAACTAATGGTTAGCCAAAATGAAAGGTGGGAGGATGGGTAAATTAGGACTATGGCGTTTACATACATATAGTAATGTTTGTTAAATGTATATAAACATATAACATATAAACTATATAAATTATATAATCACAATACCTTTAAAATATACATTCTGTAATCACATACATGCCAACAGGATCCGAAGATGCACAGACATATGTATGAATCATTGAGCAGATTCTGTACAGCCAGACAATCAAAACACTCTAATCAAATTTACTCCGATAAGAAATAGAAATTAAATTTAAAAAACAAACATAAGGAAGGAGACATAAAGTTCTGGGGGCTTGTCCCAGCACATTCCACTCTAGTTTACAACCTCGGAACACTACCTCCAGGAAGACTCTGTTGCCCTAGTAGCAAGAGTTGAGAACGTAATAATGCTGCCGCCTTGTGGCTGTTTCCCACAACAGCAGCTTTAAACCCAGTGCTAATGGTTGATTACGAGTCACAAGGACTGCAGTGCTCTAAATGACACCTGCCCTCAAAAAAGGCCCTGGGGTAGGGAATAGGCAAGAAAATTCAACACATGAGAAATTTTTCAAGAAGTCAATATGAAGAGGGAAGTTGTACTCACTCTTTAACAAAAAAAGGAAAAGAAGAAAAAGGGGATGCCTAAAGCTCAGTATAAGGAATGATTAGCCACATGCCTATCCAACCTCCAAAAAGGTTTCAGCTCACACAGGTCAAATGGCCATCAGCAAAAAGTCCACAAACTATAAATGCAGAAGGGGTTTTAGAGAACTCTGTACCTCCTAGCTCTGGTGGGATCTAAAGTGGTAACAGCACTAACAAAAACGGAATGGAGCTGCTTTAGAAGGTAAAAACTGAGCTACCATATGATGCGACAGGGCACCTTTTGAGCCTATTAACTAAGACCACCAGAATCGGAAAGACAGAGGCAGGCAAATGTGCACTGCAGCAATATTGAAATAGCCAAGACATGGAAGTAAAAAAAGGTCCATAAACAGATGAATGGACAAAGACGAAGTGGTATACGTACCAAATGGAATAGAAGCCTCGGGAACAAAATGAACAATGCCATTTTCAGGACTACAGTTGAGCCTAGAAATAATCATATAACGTTAAGTAATTCAAAAGGGTATGACAGGGGCTTCCCTGGTGGCGCGGTGGTTGAGAATCTGCCTGCTAATGCAGGGGATGCGGGTTCGAGCCCTGGTCTGGGAGGATCCCACGTGCCACGGAGCAACTGGGACCGTGAGCCACAACTGCTGAGCCTGCGCATCTGGAGCCTGTGCCACGCAACGGGAGGGTCCACGATACAGAGAGGCCCGCGCACTGCAATGAAGAGTGGCCCCCGCTTGCCGCAACTAGAGAAAGCCCTCGCACGAAACGAAGACCCAACACAGCTAAATAAATAGATAAATAAATAAATAAAGTAGCTATTAATTTTAAAAAAAGGGGATGACAAATATCCTATGATATCATTTATACATGTTATCCTAAGATTGCTACCAATGAACATATTTCCACAAAAAAAGACACTCACAAACTTATCAAATAAACTAATGGTTAGCCAAAATGAAAGGTGGGAGGATGGGTAAATTAGGACTATGGCGCTAACATACATATAGTAATGTTTGTTAAATGTATATAAACATATAACATATAAACTATATAATTTATATAATCACAATACCTTTAAAATATACATTCTGTAATCACATACATGCTAACAGGATCCGAAGATGAACAGACATATGTATGAATCATGGAGCAGATTCTGTACAGCCAGACAATCAAAACACTCTAATCAAATTTACTCCGATAAGAAATAGAAATTAAATTTAAAAAACAAACATATGTAAGGAGACATAAAGTTCTGGGGGCTTGTCCCAGCACATTCCACTCTAGTTTACAACCTCGGAACACTACCTCCTGTAAGACTCTGTTGCCCTAGTAGCAAGAGTTGAGAACGTAATAATGCTGCCGCCTTGTGGCTGTTTCCCACAACAGCAGCTTTAAACCCAGTGCTAATGGTTGCTTACGAGTCACAAGGACTGCAGGGCTCTAAATGACACCTGCCCTCAAAAAAGGCCCTGGGGTAGGGAATAGGCAAGAAAATTCAACACATGAGAAATTTTTCAAGAAGTCAATATGAAGAGGGAAGTTGTACTCACTCTTTATCAAAAATGGAAAAGAAAAAAAAGGATATGCTTAAAGCTCAGTATAAGGAATTATTAGCCACATGCAAATTCAAATTCAAAAAGGTTTCAGCTCACACCAGTCATGACCATTAGCAAAAAGACTACAAACTATAAATGCAGAAGGGGTTTTAGAAAAATGTGTACCTTCTAGCCGCTGGTGGGATGTAAAGTGGTAACAGCACTAACGAAAACTGAATGGAGCTGCTACAAAGGTAAAAATTGAGCTACCATATGATGCGGCAGGGCACCTTTTGGGCCTATAACCTAAGACCACCAGAATCGGAAAGACAGAGGCAGGCAAATGTGCACTGCAGCCATATTGAAATAGCCAAGAAATGGAAGCAAAAAAAGATCCATAAACAGATGAATGGACAAAGAAGAAGTGGTATATGGACAGAATGGAATAGTAGCCTCGGAAAAAAAATGAACAATGCCGTGTTCAGGACTACAGTTGAGCCTAGAAATAATCATATAAGGTTAAGTAAGTCAAAAAGGTATGACAAATATCCTATGATATCATTTATACATGTTATCCTAAGATTGCTACCAATGAACATATTTCCAGAAAAACAGACACTCACAGACTTATCAAATAAACTAATGGTTAGCCAAAATGAAAGGTGGGAGGATGGGTAAAGTAGGACTATGGCGTTTACATACATATACTAATGTATGTTAAATGTATATAAACATATAACAGATAAACTATATGAATTATATAATCACCAATACCTTTAAAATATACATTGTGTAATCACATACATGCTAACAGGATCCGAAGATGAACAGACATATGTATGAATCATTGAGCCGATTCTGTACAGCCAGACAATCAAAACACTCTAATCAAATTTACTCCGATAAGAAATAGAAATTAAATTTAAAAAACAAACATATGTAAGGAGACATAAACTTCTCCGGGCTTCTCCCAGCACATTCCACTCTAATTTGTAACCTCGGAACACTACCTAGAGGAAGACTCTGTTGCCCTAGTAACAAGAGTTGAGAACGTAATAATGCTGCCGCCTTGTGGCTGTTTCCCACAACAGCAGCTTTATACCCAGTGCCAATTGTTGCTTAATAGTCACAAGGACTGCAGGGCTCTAAATGACACCTGCCCTCAAAAAATGCCCTGCGGTAGGGAATAGGCAAAAAAATTCAAGACATGAGAAAATTTTCAAGAAGTCAATAAGAGGAGGGAAGTTGTACTCACTCTTTAAAAAAAGGAAAAGAAAAAAGAGGACATGCCTAAAGCTCAGTATAAGGAATTATTAGCCACAGGCAAATTCAAATTCAAAAAGGTTTCAGCTCACACCAATCATGACCATCAGCAAAAAGTCTACAAACTATAAATGCTGAAGGGGTTTTAGAGAACTGTGTACCTTCTAGCTGCTGGTGGGATGTAAAGTGATAACAGCTCTAACGCAAACTGAATCGAGCTGCTTTACAGGGTAAAAACTGAGCTACCATATGATGCGGCAGGGCACCTTTTGGGCCTATAACTTAAGACCACCAGAATCGGAAAGACAGAGGCAGGCAAATGTGCACTGCAGCAATATTGAAATAGCCAAGAAATGGAAACAAAAAAAGATCCATAAACAGATGAATGGACAAAGAAGAAGTGGTATATCGACAGAATGGAATAGTAGCCTCGGGAACAAAATGAACAATGCCGTGTTCAGGACTACAGTTGAGCCTAGAAATAATCATATAAGGTTAAGTAAGTCAATAGGGTATGACAGGGGCTTCTCTGGTGGCGCAGTGGTTGAGAATCTGCCTGCTAATGCAGGGGACGCGGGTTCGAGCCCTGGTCTGGGAGGATCCCACGTGCCACGGAGCAACTGGGACCGTGAGCCACAACTGCTGAGCCTGCGCATCTGGAGCCTGTGACCCGTAACGGGAGGGGCCACGATAGTGAGAGGCCTGCGCACCGCAATGAAGAGTGGCTCCAGCTTGCCGCAACTAGAGAAAGCCCTCGCACGAAACGAAGACCCAACACAGCTAAATAAATAGATAAATAAATAAATAAATAAAGTAGCTATTAATTTAAAAAAAAAAGGTATGACAAATATCCTATGATATCATTTACACATGTTATCCTAAGATTGCTACCAATGAACATATTTCCACAAAAAAAGACACTCACAGACTTATCAAATAAACTAATGGTTAGCCAAAATGAAAGGTGGGAGGATGGGTAAATTAGGACTATGGCGTTTACATACATATAGTAATGTTTGTTAAATGTATATAAACATATAACATATAAACTATATAAATTATATAATCACAATACCTTTAAAATATACATTCTGTAATCACATACATGCCAACAGGATCCGAAGATGCACAGACATATGTATGAATCATTGAGCAGATTCTGTACAGCCAGACAATCAAAACACTCTAATCAAATTTACTCCGATAAGAAATAGAAATTAAATTTAAAAAACAAACATAAGGAAGGAGACATAAAGTTCTGGGGGCTTGTCCCAGCACATTCCACTCTAGTTTACAACCTCGGAACACTACCTCCAGGAAGACTCTGTTGCCCTAGTAGCAAGAGTTGAGAACGTAATAATGCTGCCGCCTTGTGGCTGTTTCCCACAACAGCAGCTTTAAACCCAGTGCTAATGGTTGATTACGAGTCACAAGGACTGCAGTGCTCTAAATGACACCTGCCCTCAAAAAAGGCCCTGGGGTAGGGAATAGGCAAGAAAATTCAACACATGAGAAATTTTTCAAGAAGTCAATATGAAGAGGGAAGTTGTACTCACTCTTTAACAAAAAAAGGAAAAGAAGAAAAAGGGGATGCCTAAAGCTCAGTATAAGGAATGATTAGCCACATGCCTATCCAACCTCCAAAAAGGTTTCAGCTCACACAGGTCAAATGGCCATCAGCAAAAAGTCCACAAACTATAAATGCAGAAGGGGTTTTAGAGAACTCTGTACCTCCTAGCTCTGGTGGGATCTAAAGTGGTAACAGCACTAACAAAAACGGAATGGAGCTGCTTTAGAAGGTAAAAACTGAGCTACCATATGATGCGACAGGGCACCTTTTGAGCCTATTAACTAAGACCA